>NC_134529.1:30365729-30665729 GCF_027942865.1 Odontesthes bonariensis | reverse complement strand
AGAATTGACAGCACCTTCTCATTTATTGCTTGAGTTTGGCTGGCTGTGTTCCTTGTGTTTCTTTATATTGGTATCATTATATTATAAACCCAAATCCAAAAAAGTTGGGACGCAATGTAAAATGTCAAAAAAGACAAAAAAACAGAAAGAAATTATTTGTAAATCTCATAAACCAATATTGTATTCACTGTAGAACATGGAAAACATATCAAATGATGAAAATGAGACATTTTACTATTTCATGACATTTATTAGCTCACCTTGCATTCGACATCCTTCCTGTCACACCTCCATAATGGGATGCTGTGGAAGACATCCTGCGTTGTTCCAGCACATAGAAAAATCTCATCCATCTGCCCTCAGTGATTAGAGACCAGTTGCCCTAACACACCCCACATCATTAAAGTCCTGGAGTGAACAGTATCAGTAAATATAGGCGATAAACAAGAGGCTGAGTACATGGAACTGGTCCACCATTTTGTAGCATAGTGTGGGAACAATCACCTCATCTTTAATACAAACAAAACAAAAGAGATGACTGTGGATTTCAGCAGGAACAGGAATAAACCAAAGACTTTGTTGAGGTTGAGGAATACCTTGGACAGCAGACTGGACTGCAAATGCACTCATTCAGTGTCTGCAGCAAATGAACTGTAAACAGTAACTTAACTGTGCGTTTATAGTTTGTATATAGTACCACTCAATGCACATTTACACTAGAAGTTAGGCCCTCCAGAAAAACGCGATTTTGCGATCGCTGATTTTATTGCAAAATCAGCAAAATACCGCTGATTATGCGGGGGTCAATATTTTTCAAAAAAGCCGCATATTCACCGCAACAATCACATTTTCCGCGCAAAATATGCGAAATATGCAGGACTCGCTTGATTTCACAATCTCTGCACTTTTCTGCATAAAGTTGGGAAGAGAAAAAAATGTCTAAATGAACCAAATTAACTGGTGATGTAATTAATATCCGACTCGCGGCTTGCGACGTCATTGCCACCGACACACACAAGGAAAACAGCACCGTAGCGTGAAGAGAAAATTAACGAGAGACAAAATGAAAAAAGCTAATCGATCTCACCTACCGACGCACATTACTGCCAAAGACCGGGCAAACCAGTACCCCGATGTCTTGCACGAAAGCGGGGGGAAACTATTCTGCACCCCGTGCAACTGTGTGTTGGAGCATAAAAGAAAATTGTCGGTGACGTGCCACTTTACCAGCGCAAAACATTTGAAAATGCTTTCTGCAGCTGCGGAAAGCATTTATTCTATCTTTTACAATTCTGTGAAATTTTACGACTGATTGTGAAACTGCTCAAGTTGTTAAAATAAAAAAACCTTCTGTGAAGTAACTTGGTTCCAGTATGCTTGTTTATCATAGGAGGTCTTTAAAATGACTCTTTTTCATTCAGTAGCAGCATATTTTGCAACTTTGCATAATTCGCAAGTTTACTTCACGGCATAAAATCATTAAAAAACCCTGCATATTCAATCGCAAAATCCAGGATTTTAGCCCGCAAGATCAAGGATTTATGCCCGCGTTTTTCTGGAGGGTCTAACAAGTCACTTCTGCCTACTCATACACACACACACACACACACACACACTCTGCTCTTCCTTCTGAGATACAGCTGCCCCAATACAGTAAGAATGCTACAGCACTATGTTTCATATCTTCTACAAGTCTGTGGCGCAGAGTTCAATCTGCTTTGCAGCATCTGTTGGGGCAGCAGCATCAGAGTCAGAGACTCAAAGAAAATGAACAAACTGATAAAGCAGGCTGGCTCTGTGCTCTGGAGCTGATTATGAAAATAATAAGGCAAGGCAATTTTATTTATAGAGCACAATTCGTACACAAGGCGATTCAAAGTGCTTTACAGCTACATAAAATCAAAAGAAGGCAATAAAATCATTCCAAAAAAACCATAAAAAAATAATAATTAATTAATTAATTTAAAAGTGAAGAGTGCAGATAAAATACTTTCAGGTGTCATATGCACAGCTAAATAGAACTGTTTTCAGCCTGGATTTAAACATTGTCAGAGCTGAGGTCTGTCTCACATCTTCTGGAAGGCTGTTCCAGATGTTAGGAGCATCAAACTGAAACGCAGCCTCACCTTGTTTAGTCCTGACTCTGGGCCCCAGCAGGAGACCCCTCCCTGGGGCAGCAGACCCCTCCCTGAGGCAGCAGACCCCTCCCTGAGGCAGCAGACCCCTCCCTGAGGTTCTCAGAGCCCGAGTTGGTTCATATGGCTCTAACATGTCAGAGATGTACTTTGGCGCTGGACCATGAAGAGACTTGTACACAAGCAGAGCTGTTTTAAAGTCTATTCTCTGAGCGACAGGAAGCCAGTGCAGAGACCTGAGCACTGGACTAATATGGTCGTATTTCCTGGTTCTAGTCAGGACTCGAGCAGCAGCGTTCTGGATGTACTGCAGCTGTCTTACAGCCTGTTTAGAGCCCAGTGAGCAGGCCGTTACAGCAGTCTAACCTGCTGGAGACAAACGCATGGATCAGTCTCTCTAAGTCTGGTTTAGACACTATTCCTTTGATTCTGCCAATGTTTTTTAGATGGTAAAAAGCTGCTGATGTTACAGATTTAATGTGGCTGTTAAAGTTCAGGTCTGTCCAATATTACCCCGAGATTTCCAACTTGATAATTAGGTTTAAGAGAGAGAGTCTCAAGGTGACTGATAACACTTTCTCTTTGTTTCTGTGGGCCACAGACAATGATTTCAGTTTTGTCTGAGTTTAGCTGGAGAAAATAGTTTTGCATCCACACACTGATCTGTTCAATGCAGCGACACAATGTATCTACAGGCCCGTGTTCTCCTGCCGTCAGTGACACGTAGATCTGAGTGTCATCTGCATAGTTGTGGTAGGACACATTATAGCTGCGTATTAGCTGGCCTAGTGGAAGCATGTACAGATTGAACAATACGGGTCCCAGGATTGACCCCTGGGGAACCCCACAGGTAATAGCCATTTGGTCTGAGACACAGTTACCAATTTCAACAAAATATTTCCTGTCCTCCAGATAGGATTTGAACCAGTTTAAAGCACGACCAGAGATTCCCACCCAGTCTTCTAACATCTGTAATAAGATCGCATGGTCAACTGTGTCAAAGGCAGCACTCAGGTCCAGCAGAACTAAGACTGTGACTCTACTTGCATCTGTGTTCAGGCGGATGTCATTTGTCACCTTGATCAGAGCTGTCTCAGTGCTGTGGTGGGGCCTAAAGCCTGATTCGAAAGTATCAAAAGCATTGTTAGACAGGAGAAAGTCACTAAGCTGTTGGTATACAACTTTTTCTAAGACTTTGCCTAAGAATGGCAGGTTTGATATGGGCCGGTAGTTGTTCAGTACTGTGGCATCAAGATTGCTCTTCTTTAGAAGAGGCTTAATGACAGCGGTTTTTAAGGCCTTTGGAAATGTTCCAGTCTGGAGTGCGATGTTGACTAGATGAGCGAGTTGTGGTAACAAACTGCTCAGCACAGACTTTAGGAATCTAGTGGGCAACTCATCAAGGCAGCACGTTGATGAACTCAGACTGCAGATGGTCTCTTCGACTGTTTTGTCAGTAACAGGTGTTATGCCCCTGGAAAATGCGTTGTTCGTTTGCTAGAAACATAGTTCAGTGTAATTTGTTTATTTTGGTTACCATAGCAACGTGGGGGTGGTACTTAGGACATGTTGGGACATGTAGAAAACTCTCAGTGCAGTGGTCAGCTACGGTCGTGCAAACACACGCAGTCTTCAGCTCTTCTGTTAATCCGCCAGTTGTTCTCCCTCTTCGCTAAATCAACGTCTGTGAGTATTGTTTATCAGCTGACATTAACATTAATCTGCCAATTGTGAGTTTGTATTTATTAAGACTGCTAAGATTTAAATTGTGTAGCTAAGCTAAATTAGCTCTATGTGTTAAGACTGTTTCGTGTTTAGATCAGATCGTATCTTTATAATATTAATGCAGATGGTTTTGCTGTATTTTCAGTTTCACAAGATTCTCAGTAAACTTCATGGAATCAATCACATGCGTCCTGGATATTATTGAGAAGTGTTTAAGCTGATTGGGAACGTAGCCCATGACAACAGGTGTGAAATGTGTCAACTCTAGGTGTCTAGCTGGCTGCAGAGTAGTTATTTGTGTTGTGGAAATTATTGCATTCTTAATGCCTTGAACTTTGTCATTAAAGAATATTGCAAACTCATTACACTTGGATGTAGAAATGAGTTCTAAAGGCAGTGAAACTGGAGGGTTTGTTAATCTGTTTACTGTAGCAAACAGGACACGAGAGTTGTTTGTTACTGCAGTTTTTGATGATTTCGGGAAAATAACTCGTTCCCTCGTTCTACGCAAAGTCTGGTTGAACACACATAGCTTTTCTTCGTAAGTCTCATAATGAACCTGGAGCTTTGACTCGGCTCTCCGGCACTCCCTTTTCTGTGCCCTGACCGACTCGTCTTTCCTCCATGGCGCCCTGCCTACTTTTAACCATTCTAACCTTGACAGGAGCAATGGTATCCAAAACATTTAAGAGACTTAATGTGTAAGAGTTCAACAGATCATCAACATCAGAACACAGGGTGTTCTCAAACCTAATCATTTCCATAAACTGTGTCCCTGTTCTGTCATTTATGAGTCTTCCCCGAACAACTGCAGACCCAGCTGCTGATTTGGGTAAAGTAGATAGGTCGAAGAAAACACAGAAATGATCAGATAAAGCAACATCGACGACATTCACGTTTGAAATAACAACACCCCTTGAAATGAGCACATCTAAAGTGTGCCCTCTATTGTGGGTGGGCTCGGTCACATGCTGAGTTAGACCAAACATTTCAACGACAGCAGTGAGCTATTTAGCTTGCTTGTTAGGGGATACATCCACATGCACATTCAAGTCCCCTGTTATGACTAAACAGTCAAAAGCAGTGCACACAATTGAAAGTAGTTCAGTAAAATCATCAATAAAACAAGTCTGTGGTGGTTTATAAATGGTGACATAAAGTATGGAAGATTGTTTTATCTCCATTTTGAATGACACATACTCAAATGATGAAAAAACCCCAAATGACAGCTTGTGGGTGGGTATCTGAACATGGCACAAACACCCCCACCCCTCTGGTTTTCTCGTGTTTCAGACACAAAATTGAAGTGAGGTGGACTGGACTCCATCAGGACTGCATTTGTTGTGTTTTTGTGGAGCCATGTCTCAGTTAAAAACATAAAATCAAGATTGTGAGAGGAAATAAAACTATTAATTAAGAATGATATGTTACTTAAAGATCTGACATTGAGTACTGCGTGTTTGAGATTAGTTATAGTTGAACTGGATGCTGTGTTCTTGCAAGGGATATGGATAAGATTTCTCTGATTGGACAGTCTGATTGTCCCTCTCTTCACTCCATCCTTGGACCTCTGGTTGAGATGGTATTTACCAACACAGAGGCCCTTAGCGTCCTAGACAACAGCATTGACGCTGTTGGAAATGACAGCTGTGGGCACCGGTGGTGGGGGCCAAGCTTGGGGGGCTTTGGTTGATGGAGTAGGCTGGGGAGGGAGAGGGGCTCGATGCTTCTTTGGGGATAGAATTCTTGATCTTGCCATGTTTGGCGTGAGAGGAACCATTTTAATCCCTGATTTCACCAAGCTTTCAAGGTGATCAGGAGGTCTCCTGGGTGACAGTGGAGAAGAGAACGATGGTGAAACATCTCTGGAGGGTGTAGATGCAGCAGGTGGGTCCCCCGCCTGTGGTGGGGGGCCGTGGTGGAGGCGATGGTGGAGCTGTTGAATCCTGTGTTCGGGATGCTGGAGGTGCTGTTGTGGCTGCTGTGGCTGAATCCTTTGCTGGGTCCTTGGGTGGCGAGGCAGGAGCTCTTCTCTTGCTCCTCTTCTCTCTCGGCGGCAGCTCAGGAGCCGGTCCTGGCCCTGGTCCTGGCCCCTTCTGATGCCTCAGAGCGTGGAGGAGATTATCCATAAGAATGCTGCACAAGTTGATGAACATAAAGAACAATACTGTCCATCATAATATTGTGGTGAAACAACAGTGTGATCAAAATGAGGCTTCTTCAGCTACACTGTAACACAGAGATACAAGAGGAATCCCCCCCAATACCATCAGAGATGTAGTCTTTTAACTGAAAGCTGATAACAACCTGCAGGGTCCCTCATCTTTTTAATCTGGAGGACACAGCATCCATGATTTCCAAAAGAATTTCAAATTATGATCCATCTGACCTAACAGTTTTCCACTTTGTCTCTGTCCATTTTAAATAAGCTTTGGTCCAGAGAAGACATCAGTGCTTCTGGATCATGTTCATATTTGGCTTCTTCTCTGCATGGTAGAGTTTTACCCTGCATTTACGGCAGTGTTCCTGAGCCCTGCAGTTAGTTCCTGGACAGAATTGTGTCTGTTTTTAATGAAGATCACAGACATCCAGGACTGATTTTCAAAGAGATGTCTCCAGATTATCTGACTCGTTTGGTGATATTATGATATTATAATGGACTATTCAAAGTCTTCACAGTTTATCTGAAACACGATTTATCTGAAATTGCTTCACAATTTGTAGGCAGTTTTTTTTCTTTGCAGATTGCTTAACCTCTGCCCATCTTTACTGCTGAGAGACTCTGCCTCATTAGGGTGCTCTTTTAATAGCCAGTTATGTTACTCAACTGTTTCTAATTAAACTATTTAGCTGCTACATGTTCCACCAGCTGTTTCTTTTTAGTACCACTTACTTTTCCAGTAATTGAGCTATGTTGCTGCCATTAAATTCAAGATGAGTAAATATTTTTCATTAATAATAATAACGTAGTAAAATTTCTCTTGTAAAATTTGACGTTTTCTATGTTCTATTGTGAATAAAATATTGGTTTCAGAGATTTGTAAAACATTGTATTCTGTTCTTATCATTTCACACAGTGTCCCAAACATTTTTGGAATTAAGGTTGTAGATTTTTTACAAAGCAAATAATTTTTGCCAGGCAGAATTTGCACAAAATGTGTGTCTCATCTAGTGCTCTCTGATAAGTTCATTCACTAACCGCAGATGTCAGATCGTGTGTGTCCAGTTCATTCATACTAAGATGTGAAATATCAGTATCAGATGGAAATATGCTGGTACTCCCTCCTCAGTATAGCTTTCTTAAGTCAGCGTTCCCTGACTACAGAAAGAGGCCTTTTACCCTGATATTACCATCTATCACAGGCCTCCAACAGATTACTACCAACTTGACCCTTAAGCTAAGATCCAGTCAACTTTTTCACAAATTAAAAAAATCCTTTACATATCTAGTTTTTTTTTTTAAATGTAGTTGGTGTTTTCTGGTAAGCTATTCGATCGGAAGTGTGTCCAGATGTCAGCTTTCAAAATATTTTAACACTGCTGTATAACTCTTTTATCTTCAACCACATAAATCAACATGTCGCAGTAATGTTCCAATGACATCAGAGCTACATAATGGAACTTCTTCTTCTGCTTTTTTCTTCTTCCTTGGTATTGTAAGGCAGCTGAGTGGTTACAAAGGTTTTCTTACACACATGAACAGAATATGATGCATGTGATATCTGCACAGTTAAAGGACAAGACCGTTTTTTTGACATTGGGCCCTTGATTTCACATTATAACATGATGTTCTACTCACCCCTGCTTGTTGTTGGTAATTTGGAGCTGTTCCGAAGATATTCGAGAGGCGTCTGGCTGCTCTCTTGAGATATTCGGCCATGAAACGGTTTCCTATGGGCAATGTTATACAGGCATAAACTATGCTGTTTATAATTTATTAATTACTGTACACTAGCACTGATAACGTGGAGGTGCGTCGCTTACTTAAAAAAATCCGGGTTACTGTAATTTTGATTTTTTTGTCGTAAAGTGGGTGTTACTGACGTCATCATCGTGCTACTACCACAGACAGCCCACAGACCTGCTGCCTATTTATTCATTCGGCTAAAATTCAAAATTACAGTAACCCGGATTTTTTTAAGTAAGCGACGCACCTCTACGTTATCAGTGCTAGTGTACAGTAATTAATAAATTATAAACAGCGTAGTTTGTGCCTGTATAACGTTGCCCATAGGAAACCGTTTCATGGCCAAATATCTCAAGAGAGCAGCCAGACGCCTCTCGAATATCTTCGGAACAGCTCCAAATTACCAACAACAAGCAGGGGTGAGTGGAACATCATCTTATAATGTGAAATCAAGGGCCCAATGTCAAAAAAACGGTCTTGTCCTTTAATGTGGCTTGTTGAAGTTGTAGTGTCTTGACAAATGGAATTAGCCGCATACTGTGAATAATGTCAGTGTCATTGACATTAACACAAGGTCAGAGACTATTACTCAAATACTGACTTAACCACTTGGGCTCATGTGTCTGTACTCACTTTGGAATTAAAGTGCCTCTATGGGAATTATGTTTTTGTGACACTTCTTGCACCTAATTCTTAACTGTATTTTATTTTATTTTTTCTGTTCCAGTGGAATTGGAGAGACGAATCGACTTTGAACTGCGGGAGGGCTTGGTGGAGAACCGTTATTGGTCAGCAGTGACTTCTCACACAGCCTATTGGTGCTCTTATGACGTGGCTCTGTTTCTTCTCACCTTTATGTACAGACCACAAGAGCCACCCGAACCTTCAGAGGACAACCAAGACACCTCATAGCATTAGCATAATGGCAAGTGAGCCATTATTCCTGGGGTCAATTCACTTTCCATTCACACATTTTGAAATGTTATCAATAACAGATGCACTCATTGTACCTTATGAAACCACAAGTGGTAAATAAAAATGTCCTATTGTTTGAATACAACTTCATTGCAAAAAAGTCTGTTTGTTATGTAGCTCACAAGAAAATGCAATGATTTGAAAATCATTAAATCTTATATTTTCTTAAAACAACACAAAGAAAACATCAAATGTCTAATCAGAGAAATTTCAAGGCTTTTTTATTTTTAAAAACTGTTATGCCATCAACATTTGTCAGAGAAAAGCTGATAACAAGAAGTAAAAAGAAAATGAACTGACCCCACCAGAAACAAGCACACAGAAAACATTTACCCGTTTCCTGTTTCATACCATTAAAATTCCTTCATGTTTACACGCCTTTGTTCCAGACTGAACATACACACAGAGCTCAAACCTCAGTGAGGTGTTTACACTCAAACCTCTCAACAGCAACCACAGCTTCTCATGCAAAGCAGCCTACTGTGTCCAGCTGTGTCACCCCCATCCTGCTTATGTCACTGGTTTGACTCAGTGGGCTGCTCAAATTGTGGCACAAGAAAAAACCTTGCTGCTTGTTCTGGGACTAAACTTATGCTTGTGAAAAACACAGCACCTAATTTCTCCTAATCTTTTCTTGTTGTGATGGTATAGCTTCAGCAGAAGGCTTAAGGGAACTATTTTCCAATATTGTGCACTAGGCAGACTTTAGATATCAAAACTTGAAATACTTAATAATTACAATCAGTGAAATACACGAGTGACAGTCACAGTAATACCCTTTTGGCTATTAAACAAACTCACCGAAGCAGTATTTTGTTGATGGGGAAATTTTGCCTCACCTGACCTCAGCGGGTCAGCTTCTGTATCTGTTGGATGAAGTCTGACTTACTTGATGCTGTCTTATATATACGCTTGGTGATTAGTAGCTCATTTTGAGTAGCATTCTTCAAATTTTGATGCTATCACGGCTAATGCCAAGCTGACTCACTAAAAACTCACTCTTGGGTAAGAGCGGACACTGACACTGGACGTTTTGGGTAAAAAGACAAGAGTTATTTAAAGCCAGGCAATGTGGTGAACCAAAGAGTCGATCCAGGAGAACGGGAAACTCTGAGGAAGGAGGGAGATAGTTAGAAATGGTCTGAGAGAGAGATTTATACAGGTAATGGTGTGGGTTTATCCTTACTGTCTAGGTTGGGTTCCGGAGTGGAGGGGAGGATCTGGCTGTGGTGCAGTGGTACTGACTCAGTGGTGGGGCGAGCAGGTAGGTTATTGAGCAGGTAGGTTAGTGAGCAGGTAGGTTAATGAGCAGGTAGGTGTCTCGCAATCCACAGGAGAATGCAAGATCCTTGGCTTGGAAGTCCAAAGCGAGGTGAGCAATGAAGGAATCGGCACTGAGAACTCAGGAGAACTAGGTAAATGCACGAAGAAAGATTCTAAGCATGAAGCACAGCAGTCCTTCCAAAGGCGTCTTGACGAGCCCAGATATGAAACCGGTGATAGTGCAGGAGTTGAACCAGACTCCGCCCCAGAATATAATGCTCAACCCAGCCTAATACCCATGAACCAAACATGATCATGACAGTACCCTCCACCTTGATGGCTGCCCCAAGGCAAGCCGGAAGACTCACCCCCCCGGACCTGTTGAAGTCGGTGATGAGGGATGGAACCAGGATGGACTGACAAGGGACCCAGGAACGCTCCTCTGGACTATACCCCTCCTAGTCCACCAGGTATTGGAGACCTGGCGAAGGTGATCGTCAAATGGCAGAGGAAGTGAGAATGTTGTGTGCATATTCGATCCACACCAGCTGCCGCCTCCAGCAGGAAGGGTTGTTGGTAGTAATACAGTGGAGAGCAACCTTGAGCTCCTGATCGAGCTGCTCAGTCTGCCCATTGGACTGGGGACGATAGCCGGAGGTCAATGAGACCTTGGCTCCGAGAGTGGCACAGAAAGATCGCCAAACCTGTGAGATGAATTGGGGGCCCCGGTTAGACACCACTTCTGAAGGAATGCCATGAAGGCAGAAAATATGATTCATAAGCAGGTCTGCAGTCTCGGAGGATGACAGAAGCTTGTCCAATGGGATGAAATGAGCAGCCTTCGAAAAATGGTCGATAATGGTGAGTATAGTGGGTTTACCTTTGCAAGGGAGGTAATCTATTGACAAAGTCTAAGATATGAGACCAGGGTCGACCAGGGACCTCCAGAGGCTGCATGGAGCTGTCAGAGCTGTGAATTCCTGGATGACACATGCAAAATTGGACATATGGGCCCACTGGCGGACATTGGAACGGGCTGCTGAAGGGACGAATTGACGACCGGGGGGGTCCACACTCAGGATTCGGGTCCGAGACCAACCCCTGGTGAATCTGGTTCTTGATTTACCACGTGATTCCACCCACTAGGCAGTTACCTTTCATGCAGGGGGGTCAGGATTCAAACCCTCATGTCACCCACATGAAAGGCAGAAATCTTACCGCGATAGTATCCAGAGTGGTAGATGATATTTCTTTTTGACAATGATTTAGTTTAGCCCCCGATAATCTGTGTAGGGCTGCAGGCTCTTATTCTTCTTCTGAATGAAGAAAAACCCAGCTCCTACAGGTGGAGAGGATGGTCTAATGATCTCTGCTGCTACAGACCCACAAATGTAGTGTTCCATTTCCTGAAGCTCGGGGTGAGACAGATTATATAGTTGACTGGATGGCAGGGGTGCTCCAGGCAAGAGGTCTATGGCGTGGTCGTAGGAGCGGTGAGGAGGTAATGACAAAGCCTTATCTTTGCTGAAAACTGTGCCACGGTCATGATAAACAGTGGGAACCAAAGACAAATCTACTGTAGGGATAGAGGAATCTGATGGGGGTGAATGGAAGACTGGTGCCGATCTGAGGCAGTTGGAATGACAGAAAAGACACCAGCCTTCAATTCGGTGGTCCGACCAAAGAATTTGTGGGTTAAGTAGTGCTAACCAGGGGTAACCAAGTATTAAGGGGACACTAAAGATTGGGAACAAGAGGTATTCAAATATGGTTTGGGTTTATGTGGTACAGTGGTCAATATACCTCCATCCAACACTGTGACCATGATGGGTGAAGGCAAGGGCTCCAAGGGGCAGACGAAGCTGAGAGGCCAAACCAGTGTCCAGAAGGTTTTTTTTTCTGCTCCGCAGTCTACTGGACCAAGACGTTCTCTGGTGGTGTTACCAAGTTGGATTGTCACAGTTAGTGTAAAGCGAGGAGTTTTGTTCTGTGTTCCGCCCACCAGTAATCCTGCCTCTACTGGTGGGCTCTGTCTTTTGGCCACACTGGACAAGCGGAAATGTGATGACCCTTAGAGCTGCAATAGATGCACTCATTAGCCTTCACATGACGAACTCTCCTCTCAGGTGTAAGTCTCGCTCAACCTAACTGCATTGGCTCGGGAATTTCTTCAGAGACACTGGCAGGGCAGATCCAGTGTAAGGTGGGGAAGAGAGCATGTTGTGGAAAAACTGCCGGGGTGATGGTTGATGGAGATGGGGACAGGAGACCCTCTCCCTTCTCCGTTCAACAAGCCGGTTGTTGATGCATATAGCCATGGTAACTAGATCTTTGAAGGAGGATGGCTCTTCTCTGGAAGCTAGCTGGTCCTTCATTCGGTCGTTTAGTGCATTTAAAGCACTCCCTGAAGGGCGTTGGGCAGCCACCCCGTTTCTGCAGCTAAGATGCGAAAATCAAAAATTGAACTCCACGACTGACTAATTTCCTTATTTCAACCTGGAGAGACTCACACGGAGAGATAGGGAGACAATTGCAAGGTTTATTGTCAATATTTCTTTGGCGCTCGGGCCCCGGCGGAGGACATGCAAGCTGAACCGCTGTGAGCTTGCAAGTCCGGCATAGGGAGATAGATGCTGAATATCTTCCCCCCTTGGGACCCGAACCTGGTGGTGGAGTCATACAAAGGAAGGAGATGTCGAGACTTGAGACATCGGGTGGAGATGGGGAGGTGGTGGGATGCAGCTTGCCGATGAACCGGTAAAGCCCCATGCAGGAGCGCCTTATATGTGGATCTGGATGGTTGATGAGCAATTACCAACACCTGGAGGTTGATGAGCGATTGCCAACACCTGGTGAGTCTGCCATGTTGAATTTGCGGCTAGCCTTCATTTCAACTGGAGAGACTCACACGGAGAGATAGGGAGACAATTGCAAGTTTTATTGTCAATATTTCTTTGGCGCTCGGGCCCCGGCGGAGGACATGCAAGCTGAACCGCTGTGAGCTTGCAAGTCCGGCATAGGGAGATAGATGCTGAAAATCTTCCCCCCAAAAACTGAGCCGGGGCCGAGCTGGTGAGGGACTGGCTGCAAGGTGAGGAAGGAGCCTGTGAGAGGGTTGCCCACCCTCCAAAAAAGAAGAGAGCCCGCCTGGGCTGCCTGAGGAGAGAGAGAACGGGAGAGTGATCCCGCCTGGGCTGCAGTAGACTGAGCCTGCCTGGGCTGCCTGAGGAGAGAAAGAACGAGAGAGTGAGCCCGCCTGGCTGCGGTAGATTGAGCCCGCCTGGGCTGCGGCAGATTGAGCCCGCCTGGGCTGCCTGAGAAGAGAAAGAACGAGAGAGTGAGCCCACCTGAGCTGCGGTATTCTGAGCCCGCCTGGGCTGCGGCAGATTGAGCCCGCCTGGGCTGCGGCAGACTGAGCCCGCCTGGGCTGCCTGAGGAGAGAGAGAAAGGGAGATTGAGCCTGCCTTGGCTGCGGCAGATTGAGCCCCCCTGGGCTGCCTGAGAAGAGAAAGAATGAGAGATTGAGCCCGCCTGGGTTGCCTGCGGATAGAGAGAAAGGGAGAGTGAGCCCGCCTGGGCTCCAGCAGATTGAGCCCGCCTGGGCTGCCTGCGGAGAGAGAGAAAGGGAGAGTGAGTCCGCCTGGCTGCAGTGGATTAAGCCCGCCTGGGCTGCCTGCAGAGAGAGAGAGAGAAAGGGAGAGTGAGCCCGCCTGGGCTGCCTGCGGACAGAGAGAAAGAGAGAGTGAGCCCTCCTGGGCTGCAGGGGAGTGAGCCCGCCTGGGGTGGCAGGAACAGTGAGCCCGCCTGGGCTGCGGCAGGAACAGTGAGCCCGCCTGGGCTGCAGGGGAAGTGAGAGAACGGGGAGAGTGAGCTCACTTGATTTGCCATAGAGATCGAAAGCCCCCTTTTTCTGCCAAAGAGATAGTGCTGCCAGAGAGAGAGAGAAGCGACAATTAGAGCTGATGGACTCCACCACCAGTAGTTGCAAGAGCTTACCTATAAGCTGAGCGAGCGCTGAGCAGCGAGCACGGATTGAAGGTCTGGACAGATGTAGGAGGAGTGGGCTTCCGAAGACCAGCGACCGAGCTGTTGGAGAGATGCCTCAGGAACACCCTGGACGGCTGCGGAGGTAGCTGCCCCAATCCGAAACTAATGTCTGGAGTATTGGAGAGGGGAAAGGCCAGCTAGAGCCAGGGATTTCCTAAGGAATCTGATGAACCATGCTGCAGTCATGGGGGAGCCGTCGGGAGTGAGAAACGAGGGGCCAATGAAGGGGCGGAGCTTATGGCGTTTGTCAGCAAATTAAATCATGGCTAGGAAGTGACAAAACGGGCCGCCGAGACAGGCTATGGAGATGTCGGCAGGGCCTTTGCCCTTGGAATGTTTGAGATGGAGGTCAAAGTGATCGGGAACAAAACCAAGTCGTCGGGCATCAGATCTACTGACGGGTTGAAGAAGCCCTGAGATGTGAACTCGCCTACCCTAAGGAGTCCGTAGAAGGCCAAGAGAAAACGCTTGACAGGAGTGCTTTAAGGTACGAAGAAAAGGGGGACGACCTCTGGGTTAAAAGAAGGCTCTTAAGAAAAGTGATGGATTTTCTGCCATCGAGCTGGGGAGGAGAGTGCTTAGCCATGCCCTTCAGGAGGGGCTTAATGGCATGGTTAGAGAACAGACTTGGGCATGAGCCCAAATTATAGAGTTTTGCATGGAAGTTAAAGCCAGCTAGGAGGGATCGAATATAAGGGAGCTTGAAACGTCGCTGGTCAAAGCTATGCAGGAGAGCCTAAATAAACTATTCAATGTAAAACGTGTTTTCGTCCTTTACAAAAGGGGAAAATTCAAAGCAAAGGTTAGCAACCATTGACATGGATGCAAAACACGAGCCGCTGAAAGACAAAGTAGAGCCAGCAGATCAGCTGCTACACGAAAGTACCCATTTACTTATTCAAGTATTAACAGCTCCGAGTGGCTAAAATCTTTTAAAAACAATATTTCATTGATCCGGGATGAAAGTAGCTGTGTGAGGTGCGCCCAGACACAATGAGAGATGACTGCTGTCACACTGCCTTGGGAGCGGCTGATTGAGAATACGGTGGCGTCGGTTTGAAAAACAACTAATAACAAAATCTATCATGCGGCACGATACTCTGCAAATGTCCCGCAGATCAGTGTGGCCTTGTGCAAGAGGCAGAAGCGTCACAACATTCGAGCAGCTGCCAGCAGTAAAGATTAAAGCCCTGTCTAACGGGGCAGCAGCAGGGCGTGAGGCAGTGCCAAGGAGCATAGCAGAGCAGGGCAGGGCACTGCAGAGCAGAGCAGGGCACAGCAGAGCAGGGCAGGGCACTGCAGATCAGGGCACACAGCGCAGAACCGGGCACAGCAGAGCAGGGCACGGGAGAACAGAGCAGAGCCGGCTACAGCAGGGCACTGCAGAGCACAGCAGAGCAGGGCACCGCAGGGTACAGCAGGGCACTGCAGAGCAGGGCACTGCAGAGCTGGGCACACAGCGCAGAACCGGGCAGAGCAGAACCGGGCAGAGCAGGGTACAGCAGAGCACAGCAGGGCAGGGCACAGCAGAGCAGGGCTCAGCAGAGCAGAGCACAGCAGAGCAGGGCACAGCAGGGCTCAGCAGAGCAGAGCAGAGAACAGCAGGGTACAGCAGAGCACAGCAGAGCAGAGCAGGGCAGAGCATAGCATAGCAGGGTACGGCAAAGCACGGGAGAGCACAGCAGGGTACAGCAGAGCACAGCAGAGCAGGGCACAGCAGAGCAGAGCACTGGAGACCAAAGCAGAGCAGAGCACAGCAGAGCAGGGTACAGCAGAGAAGGGCAGGTATGTGAGCGCAGTCACTCGCTGTGATGGCTACTGCTGTGGTTATGTTCAGCTGTAACAGTTTATGCTGCTCCAGAACACGGCAGCTTTAATGCTGCATTGCAGCAGCCGTCGCTTTGCATCGAGCTGTTGCATGTCATGAACACTAAAACAAATGTGCTGCAGCCATAATCCTAACAACGCCAACAGCAGCCCCAGTGACAGCCATTTCATCTCAAGGCTGCACTCACAATCGCAGCTAGCTGTTCGAGGAGCTCCTCTATACATTTGAATGCAGTGGTGGAGCTGTGTACATGTCGCCACGCTGAAGGACTCTTTATGTGGTCTGCAACATATCCGCATACCAAACGTATTGTGTCACAGCACAGCCCTGACTTCCCTTGTGGGAAATGCAATGTGAAGACCGTTTAAGGTAATGAGAACATTTCCTCCAATTGTAAAGTTCTGCCTTCCAGACAGCAAGAGAAAAATACGCCTGCATTTCTCACTTAATACACACACGACTGTTTTCACATCAGAGTCAACATCATAGTCAGTTCCATAATTATCGATATTCCGGTCATCTTTTCTCTTCCTGGTCTGATTTAGTCAATATCATTAAAAGTTAATACTCTATCATAGTTGAGCTGCAACACTTATGAAACATGGTGTCACCAACATCTTTACATGCTGATCATGTGTTAACAACGCCTTACCCAACAGTTTGGTCAGTTCTTGGCTGCAACATCATTTCGACTAAGAAATAAATGGTCCTTGTTAGCAAGACATCATGGTGGTGCCTCTTTGATCATTCAAAGAGGCACCACTGAGGATGCTGGTAACAGAGCTGAACTTTGACTTAAGTGCAAACATCTGTTGATTATACTGCTACGCCCAACGTAGGGCTCGAACTCACGACCCTGAGATTACCAGTCTCATGCTCTACCGACTGAGCTAGCCGGGCTGTTACCTGTACGGTGATCAGCTGGGGGAGCGGAGGGGGCTGGCTTAACGGAATGGAGGGACAGAGGGCGCTACTGTGGCCGACGGCCTAGCATGGGGAAGCAAACAGGGAGACCGGAGTCCCGCCCGCATCTTACCCTGTGATGAGCCGGGGCGAGCTTCGGTGAGGGAAAACGCACCCTGGAGAAGTTGAGAAGCCTGTTGATTCGGCTGCTCCGAAGAAGTCGGAGGGGGGCTGTGCAGCTAGCTGGGGCTGCGCGGCTAGCTGCTGCGGCGGGCAGGAGGTGTGTGGAGAGCTGCGATGGATTGTTGCAATATATCCATGGAGGAGATGAGAGCTGCCGTGAGCTGCTGGGCGTCCAGGGGAGGCAGAGCTGAAGACAGATCGGGAAGCGAGGAGGGTGGGGGGGCAGAAGTCGAAGCCAGCGGAGAACCAACCGGGGCGGAATAATCCGAGCGGCTCGCGGCTGAGGTGGGCCCCGAAGCTGGAGCGGAGGAACCGCAGGGCGGGGACGGCCTCGGCTTCGCTTAGCCGGAGATCGCTTCTTGGACCTTACCAGGTGTGGGTGGGGAAGGAGTGGATGAATTGCCGGTTTGGAGAAGCTCTGCCAAAGAAGCGAGCTGATCGGAGCCGAGGCCATCGGCTGGGCGGATGCTCTTGGACCGGAGAACAGATGCTGCGACGAAAGGGAGCGGGTAAAGCAGGTTTGGAAATGCCAGACTGACGGCTCGGAGGCCTCTGAGCGGCGTCAGAATCCGAGTCAGACATGATAATACTGTGGGGTTGACCAACAAGCGAGAGCTAATGCATGCAGCTTGCCGATGAACCGGTAAAGCCCCATGCAGGAGCGCCTTATATGTGGATCTGGATGGTTGATGAGCGATTACCAACACCTGGAGGTTGATGAGCGATTGCCAACACCTGGTGAGTCTACCATGTTGAATTTGCGGCTAGCCTTCATTTTGAATTCAATAGTCTCTTGGCTGCATTAACCTCATGAAGAGGGTGGTCAAACTTTCTCCTTAACTCCTCCACAAAAGAGGTGAAAGGAAAAGAGTCAATTGAGTGAAATCGGAAAAAAAGCTAGTGCCCAGTCCAGCGCTTTGTCCTTAAGCAATCTAATGATGTATGAAATCTTGTAGGAGTCGGTGGAAAAGGAGCGCGGGGAACGAGAGAAAGCTAATGAGCACTGAAGTAAAAAACCTCAACCCTTGCTGATGTCACCTGAGAAGTGATCCAGGGTGGGAATGCAAGCATCACGGAAGACTGGCTCAGTTGGAACGCCATGGCAGGCTGAAGGCGGAGCTGGAGGTTTGGCTGGTGGTATAGTTTCTGGAGGAGAAGCAGACAGATGTTCACCAACATTCTGAAGTAATTCAAAAAGCTGGTTTAGTCATTAGCGGTGCAACGGATCATCATTGATCCGTGATCCGTTCGGATCAATTATTTCGGTTCGGCACACACATGATCCGCGGATTGATTTATGAAAAAAAAAATTGTGCGCATGTTCAGTCCTCACACAGCCGTTATACTAGTGCTACGTCTGTTTCCATATACTCGCGCTGCCACACAAACCTGTCGCCTAGGTTACCACACAGACATAACACGTAGCTGACATAGCGATAGCTAACATAAAGAAAACCCCTAACCTGCAACACAGCGTGCTCATGGCGAGCGGAGGAACAGAAGAGCTTGAACGCCCCACGTCATTTAAATCCCCTGTTTGGGAGCATTTTGGCTTCCCTGTCAAATTTAATGAAGAAGGAAAGAGGTTGGTGGATAAAACCGTGACGGTGTGTAGGCACTGTGGCACAAGAAAGCCACACAACAGTGGAAACACATCGAGCATGACCACGCATTTGCAGCGACATCACCCCGGTGTTTCACTGACAGGAGTGAAACCGAAAGCGGCTCAACAACGGCTCATCACCGCGGTGTTTAAGCAGCCCCTTCCTTCACAATCTGACCGGGCTAAAGCGATCACAAACGCTATCGCTGTGTTTATAGGTGCAGACATGAGACATGTTGAAAAGATGTTAATTGTGCACTTTAAGTTGATTTTATATATTTCAATTAAATAATTTAAAAGTGTTAATAAACAAAAACACAAAACATGTTTATTTGTCTTGTCTATTTTTTTTTTTTTTTTTTTGCTGATCCGAAAAATGATCCGATCCGTGACTCTGATCCGAGGAACGATCCGAACCGTGAGATTTTTGATCCGTTGCACCCCTATTAGTCATTGGTTATTGACACCCTGTTGTTTGTTCAGAGAATGTAGCGCTTTCTCATGCTGTCCGAGCATGACTCCCTGTTTTGTTGGGACTGAACGTAAAGCATCCGCTGAGTTTTAAAATCTTTAAATGGGCTCGCCCCGCCTTACCTCTCTTAGCAGCTTGATCAGCTGCTCCTGGATGTACCGAGGGCTAAACGGAAGCTCAGAGGAGACAGAGCCTTTTCCGCTGCCAGTCCTAAACTGTGGAACGACTTCCCATTGCACATTAGACAGTCACTGTCCGTTTTTAAAACTCCTCTTAAAACCCATTTTTATTCCTTGGCTTTTAACCCAGCATGAGACTCTGTTTCTGTTTTTGCTTTATTGTTTTTATTGTTTTAATATTTTTCTAATGTTTTATGTCTTAAGCTACATTTATATTTGACGCGTCGCTCACGGCGCAGACGACGCGTGACGTCGTTTCTGGCCTGGCGTGCGGCGCGTTGTCGTGCACCAGTGGAAATTTGTAACTTGGCGCACGCGGTGAACGACAAACCGGATGGACCAACTGGAAAACAGGCTCATGGCTGACGGTGGTGTCATTTAAAACACTTTGTGCAATTATTTGTAAATTAATGGTGTTGTTAGGAATTTGCTATTTTTTCATTATCTGGTATTCAGTGGAAGCGGCGTTGAGTATTAGCGCTATATAAAACCCATCTATTATTATTATTGAAAGGGAACGATAATTCTGAAAGGGAACGATAATTCCCAAGTGTGTCCATTGAAGAACACTATTTCATAACAAACAAACAAAGAAAAAGTAACACAATACACTTAAAAGTCCTATAGCAATATTCTAAGTACTATGTCAGACTATAATGGTGAGAAAACGCCATCAGGAAGGGAGCCGATCTTTGAGCCCGTCAACGCAAGTGAAAAGACGCAGAAAATACAGATTAATGAAATATCAGAGACATTTTCCATGCAGCTATATTCAGACGATATCTCTGTGCATTATGGAAGATTTTGAGTCTTATGTCAATGGACTCACCTGCCGCGAGCTATATTCGAACCAGATATGTGCCTGACAGAGCTATGATGCGCCCTCGCGATCAGAAATCCGATTGCGAATTCTG
This sequence comes from Odontesthes bonariensis, assembly GCF_027942865.1. NCBI lineage: Eukaryota > Metazoa > Chordata > Actinopteri > Atheriniformes > Atherinopsidae > Odontesthes > Odontesthes bonariensis. Next base: position 30,645,595 of record NC_134529.1, on the reverse strand, counting down.
ATCATTGTATTAATTAATACTTATTTTGTGTATTACTAAGAACATGGCTTTAGCTTTAGGGTTATATGCCCCCAATGACCAATAATACTTATCTGTTTATTGTTATTATAATAACAATAACAATAGCCATAATGATAATAATTGTGCCTGATGCCATAGCAGTGTCACGCCATTGTATTGATTCATACTTATAATTTTGTGTTTATTATGAATAACATTGCTTTGGATTTAATATCACATGCCCCCCTAATGACTTGTCATGTTTATTTCTGTTTCTGTATAATGATAATAACAATAAAGTGTCTTCAAAGACTGTGGGAGCTGGTATATGCAGTAATATGGAGCTTTTTTGATGATGTACAGGCTGAGTCTTAAATTTTGGTACAATCAGATTTAATGTAGATGAACAAAATGTAAAATAAACAAATATTTAAGAATCAAGAAGAACCAAGAGTCTTTATTGCCATTATACAAGATAATGAAATCTCCTTCAGACTCACGGTTAAAAGGCACACTTTGAAGTGAAAGTGAAAACTGTACACTATGTAAAAAAAAACTGTACAGAAAAACTATATACATACTATAGCACACAATATACAATATTTACAAGAGAAACAGATTTATTTTGCTGGTCTCTGTTCGGCCAGCCACACTTCCAGAGTTTTACTGTTCGAGGCACGTGAGCAAAATGTCTTATTGCCGTGACGACTGTGCCCGAACTCTTTAGTTTTTGGGTGCCCACACTGGCTGCAGGTGTTGTAGCTGACTCTTCTGACGCATTTTCCTTTTCTGGACTCCACTCTCCTCCTCGAGAGGAGATTTTTGGCATCAAATTGTTGCGTTTTGTCCTATTGTTTCCATGGATACCATAAACTTCCTCAGTGGGGCTGTCGTGTTGCATTGCACACCAGCAAAACATTTTATTACATCCTCAAATAAGTTCACTAGAACTGTCAACTTTGTACAGGTTCCAGGGAAAAAAACCTCAACCAAGAAATGTCTTGCAAGTGGAACAGCCACGGTTTGCCATTTTTTCCAGGATATACATTTCATGATGTGACAGTAAGAATGTAGCTATAGCTACAACTAGTTGGTCAAATATGAAACCAGCTATATTTAAAATGTTTAAAACAAAACGGAAGGCTAACGTTGTGTTGAGTATTATAATTGGATGACGCCCTTATTCATGTGATGGTGTGTTTAACCGTACTGTTTTCTAAAAGGTATATGGTAGATACAGGAAGTGACGTTTTTCCTTTCTCTCGATTAATTTGTTCTCGCCATGGAGTGAGTGAATCCCAGTTGTATCTGAGACGAGCTCTGGTGATATCAGTCTGTATGTTTGATAAGAGGCTAAAGAGAAAGACTGAGTTGATCCTGCTTATCCTCCATACGCAGCAGAGGACTGCGCCTCAACAGGTTATGGGCCCAGGTAGAGTTGGACACAAGATGTTGTAGGAGGAACAAAGCGTGGAGTAATACATGGAGCTTCCAAGGACTACGTGAGTGAACCAGCTTGGAGATAAGTGGATAATATAATCACGGAAGCAAGATTACGCGACGTATAACGAGGATGTCAATAAACCAAACGAGCTAGCCACACAAAGAGGAAGGCTGCAGTGAAATCGGCACGTGGATAAAATGGCGACCAGAGCAGTAGGAGTCGTAGCACCACAGCTTCTTTTCGACGGATCAGAAGATAAGTATGACCTGTGGGAAACCAGATTTCTTGGTCATTTACATATTTTGAAGCTGAAAGACACGATTTTAAATGAGCCAAGTGGAGGTAATGAACAACAGCGAAATGAAGCTCGGAAGAAAAATGCAGACTGTTATGCAGAGCTAATCAGGCTAATAGATGACAAGAGCCTTTCACTGATAAGGCATGATAAATAGCGTAGGTTAGCTTAGAGAAATCTTTTGTGTGAACTTCAAAAGGATCTAAGTCTTCTTCCTCTCTGTCATTGCAGAAACATAGAGCCCAAGAGGGATCCAGATGGCACTGCTGTAAGGACTGTGGGAAAGTTATCAAACGATCAAATCTGAGGCTAACGTGATGGCGGCACGCAAGGGTGTAGCGGCTTTTTGCGCTCCGAATTGGTGCTTAGTTTTGTGTGTTTCTTTGCGAGTATTTCTAGAGTTTTGCAAGGCAACCCATAACCTGAGTCGTCAAAACCTCATAGACATCGGTCTGAGGTACAATCTGACTGTTGCCAGCGACTTTCATCAGGAATATAACATTCCGGAGGAGATAGCGAGACCGCCAGGCTCCCCATGGATAACCAGCGTGCCCAGCAAGCGGAAAAGACGGCGGTGTGATAGGAAACAAAAGCGAGGATGCCGGTCGGGCTCTGCTGCTAGGCTACGTAAACAACCTCATAGACCTGCAATACCGAGCCTCTTCCTCTCAAACGCCAGATCTATAACTCATAAAATGGACGAATTGGAGCTACAGATGGCGACAAACAGCTTTGTGCGGAACTGCAGCGTTATTTGCATCACGGAGACGTGGCTACATCCGCTGATCCCAGATGCTGCAGTGGAGCTAACAGGACGCTCGCTACGGTATGCAACCGGCATTCCGACATCCCGTCACTCAGACATGACGCCACTGCGACATCCCGCCATACCGACAGTTTGGTACCACCATTCCGACACTTGGAGCTGTCAGGGTCGGACTGGGAAAAAAAATCGGCCCTGACAATTTTCCCCGGGACCAGCCCCCCCCCCCCTCAGTATTAATTAGTATCTCCAATCTAATTAAATAAAAATAAAAAACGAGCACAGACCGCTCAGTCAATGGCATGTACCCATAGAAAAAATACACACACAAAACACAACCTGACTATCGACTGCTAACAACCATGATCAGTAACCTACACAGACCCAGACACATAATGGCTCGGCGGCCAGCAATCGGATAAACCAATGAAGTGAATCAATCCTGTGAAAGAATGAAAACAAGTTAATGAAACCTGCACTCACCCATTATGAAGTTAACTCTGCCAGCCCCTCCATAACCTGCTCAGCCAACTCCTTGACGTCGGGTATGGTTGGTAACGTTACGGCGGCTAGCATTAGCAACGAGGCTGCTAGGCTTGCTAAATCGGTAAGCATTAGGCTACTGAAGAAAGCTAGTCTTTTTAGCTACGTTATATTATCATCTTTCTTCCCGGCTATAACCTTTGTTTACGGCCACTGGCCCTAACCTGACGCCCTAGCTGTCAAATCACCGGAAGTTTTCACCGGAAGTACTGGCGCACACACAAAAGCTCTCTCCAGACGTATCTTTCTTTCATTTTCAATTCAATTCATTTTTATTTATATAGCGCCAAATACAACAAATGTCATCTCAAGGCACTTAGATAGTAAGTCCAATTCAAGCCAATTGGAATTCAATTAATTAATAATAATCATAATTCATAAAATAATCCAATTCGTTCATATAGAGCCAATTCAAAAACAATTTCCTAGCTAAGAAGACCAACAGATTGCACTGAAAACTTTTTGTTTTTCGGTCCAATCTCCCGGCCTGAGCGTGCCTGAGGCGACTGTGGAGAGAAACGACTCCCTTTTAACAGGAAGAAACCTCTGGCAGAACCAGACTCAGGAAGGGTGGCCATCCGCCTCGACCAGCTGGGGTTTGAGAAGACAGAAAGGGGGGGAGGGGGGGAGGGCCGCAGCGGCGGCGGCACTGTAACACCATTCAAAGGATATCTGTTGGAACAGGGAAACACGAGTTAATGACCACAATAATATCACATATACATAAAGAGAGTAAAGTGAGGAAAGGTGTGACAGATGAGGTCCCCCAGCAGTCTAGGCCTATAGCAGCTTAACTATGGGATGTTTCAGGATCACCTGAGCCATCCCTATTCAAGGTAAACACAAGAAACTTGTGCTAACGAAAAAATAAATAATAAAATAAAGGACCAGACTCAGTGAGTAATTCCCTATACTCCCTATATAGATCTGCTCCTCACACCACAACAACCATCAATCATTCCGCCCAGATGAAATTTAATGCCGCCCAGATGAAATTTAATGCCACTCTTCGAAAATCGGCGAAATTTAAGACATTGTAAGACCTTAAAAAACGTATTTTTTATTTAAGACTTTTTAATACTTTTTAAGGATCCGCGGAGATCCTGTAATGGCGGTATGGACAGATCCACTTGAGGGATGGGGGCAGGGGGCGCAATCGTAACACGCACCTGCTTCTGAACTTGTCCTGAAGAGGCGAGGTCTGTGCCCCCCCCCCCCCCAAAAAAAAAATGTATACAATACATTACGAGCCACATGGCCATTAACGGGCTGCTAGCAAATGTAGACTAGATAAATACGTTTTAAAAAATGTAGAGAAAACCCCCACTTGACACGGCACGCAAACTTGGTCACACCTTTGGCACAGCAAACATAAAGCTACAAGTAATGGTGTAGCCCATTCTCCCGACTCGGGCTGGCCCAATTAAAGGTGCGGCACTCACCAAAGGAAACAAATAAAGAAACAAAAAGACAGAATGGAGAACTCTCACTCTCACTTCTCAACTTAAAGCGTGTGAACAGACACACATGTTCCAGGTTCAGGTAGGCCTAGGTCTCTCTCTCTCTCTCTCTCTCTCTCTGGCGTTTCCAGCTGGTGGCCTATTATTTGACGCACAATGAGCTGTCCACGCATGTGGTGCTGAAATCACGGTGCGGTTGAAGTTTATCTGCCGGTGAACCCAAGTGTCCATTGTCCTGATAAAGATCTAGCCTACCAGCTGTTGTGAGGCTTCACTTTGACAGCATTCTCAGTGGTTTAAGGTAAAATAAATTGAGGCAATTGTCACAAAAACAAATAGCATCCGTTTTACACTGCCAAATGAAATATTGGCTACACAACGAGCCCCTCGTCAGCCCTCATCATCAGTACATTTCTGAGTGGGTGCGATCAGTCTTGCTTGACTTGCGTGTTGGAATGTCTCTCTCTCGGGCATTTGTAGCTGGTGCAGCCCTATTATTGCATGGCGAGCTGTCCACGCGTGTGGTGCTGAAATCGCGTGTCGGAATGGTGGTATGTTGAAAAGAAAAAATCATACCGCCATTCCGACAAAAGAAAAAATGAAATTCGGAATGACGGGACGTTTCATTTCTTAAAAAAATGTCACCATTCCGACAATTGAACGTCAATGTCGGAATGTCGGTATGTCGGAATGGCAGCATGTACCCGCTCGCTACACCGGCAGGACAGAAACAGAGTCTCAGGTAAAAGCAGAGGTGGGGGCCTTTGTGTCTACGTGAACTGCGAATGGTGTAGTAACAGCAGGATTATTGTCTCTCACTGTTCTCCTGATTTAGAGGTTCTTGTAGTCTCATGCAGACCTTTTTATCTACCGAGGGAGTTCACAGTAGTCATAGTGATAGCTGTTTACTTACCACCCGATGCTAACGTTAGCACGGCCCTTTGCATCTTGCTAACCTTTGTAAACACACAGCTGCTGGCTCACCCGGAGGGCGTCTGTATTGTTGCTGGTGACTTCAACCAAGCGTGCTTAAAGTCCGTGCTCCCTAAATTCGTCCAGTATGTGAAGTGTCGTCTTAACTCATGTGCCAGTAAACGACTTGCCTTGTCGCCATGTTCATAGTATGTGCCACGACTACGTAATAACAAGCGCTCCGCCTCTTTAGTTGAAATGAGATCAAATTCTGCTTGCAAAGCCACACGTTGCTTAAGAAGTTCAGGAGAAGGGTTCAGTGCGTATCTTTGATCCAGATTACTAATTGCAGATGTAAGTACGTTAAGCCTAGCATTAATCCTTTTATTAGAAAGAGCAGAGTAAGATATAATTTGACCTCTCAGATAACATTTGAGTGTCTCCCATAGCAATGAATATGAGGAGGAGTCATTTTGATTGAAAGACAAGAACTCATCAATAGAATTTGAAATGAATTCGCAAAAGTCTTTATCTGCCAAAAGAAGAGAGTTAAATCTCCAAAGTGGTGGGTTACGTTTACAGGAAGAAAGTTGAATATCTAATAATAAAGGTGAATGGTCTGATATTACAATACCTAAATAGTCTGAAGAATTTACACATGAATTAAGCGTACTGTCAATAAAAAAGTAATCAATTCTAGAATATGAATGGTGGACCTGGGAGAAGAAAGAGAACTTTTTAGTAGATGGGTTACGAGACCTCCACGGATCAACAAGACCATTGTGTTTCATAAAATCAGAAAATGTTTTACACATCGCAGATTGAGTCAGATTGCGAGGACTAGACCGATCCAAGATTGGGTCAAAAACACAATTTAGATCCCCTCCGAAAATCAGCAGGTGTGTATTCAAAAAAGGAATGTTACTCAACAATCTGTTAGCAAATTCAACATCATCAAAGTTCGGGGCATATACATTAATCAACAAAACCTTTCTTTGCATTAGAGTACCAGCAACCATGATGTATCTGCCATCCCTATCAGCGATAACATCAGTGGATGAGAACTGAACTTTTTTGTTAATTAAAATGGCAACTCCTCTAGCTTTTGAATTAAAATTTGAGTGGAAGACTTGACTCACCCAAGGGCAATGTAACCTACAGTGATCTTTAACACGAAGGTGAGTCTCCTGTAAAAATACTAAATCAGAGTTTAAACGTTTCAGGTGTGCAAAAACCTTAGACCTCTTAACAGGATTACCCATACCTCTAATATTCCAACTGATAAATCTGAGAGGCGTGCCTGACCCAGCAATGCTGGGATCTATATTGCCATCAACCATTTAAATAAAAAAAAAATTAAAAAAAATGTAAATGGTCATAGAGAGCCGAGATGGGACACCCTCCCCACAACATACCCCTAAACACAAATACACCCAAAGTCCCCATATAACCATAGAACAGAGGAGACAGCAGTGTTTCCCACAATAACCCAAAGTTGTCCACAACAGTGTAGACCAACTCAGAGACTACGCTGATCAAAAAAAAAAAAAAAGCAGAGAGAGAAAAAAAATAACCCTCCTGCTGATTTCGACATTATATAACAGTACATGCGCAATAATGAACAAAATTGAAAAAGCTCACATTACCGCACATTGTTTCACCTAAGAGTGAATATCAACAAAACCAACAAAGATGACCACCTTAATAACACAAATCAAATGTGCACATAGATCAGATGGATTAAACAAAACGCAACGAAAATATGAATTAGCAGGCCTTCAATCCCATGCAAATAAATGCAGAAAGCACAAAATGAGGAGCTGCAAATCTGAAATATAAAAGTACAAAATATTGTTTATCCTCGTTATATAACATCAACCAGTAAGATTGAGGAGGAGAAAAGAAAAGAAAAAAGCCTGCCATAAACAAACAGTAGTGACACTAACCTAGTTAGTGCAACCGTCCAGGAAACCACCTAATACTGCACAGGTAGGGAATTAAGGCTAGCAAGTCCACAAACTGAGCGATTAAAAAAAACACAGATCTGAAAAGCTAATGGAGCTCACTCAGAGATCAAGGTTTTGACGTAGCCGCTGGCTTCCTCCGCTGAAACGAAGTCCTTCACAACACCGTTGTATGTGATGCGAAGTCGCGCTGGATGAAACAGACCATACTGAGCACCGTCAATGCCACGAAGTTGGCGTCTGACCTCGTTGAATGCAGCCCGAGCCCGGGCTATCTTGGTAGTGTGGTCAGGAAAGACAGAGACGGTCAAGTCTCTGACTTTAATCTGTAGGAGCTCTCTAGCGCGGCGCAAAATGTCAACACAATCACCGTGGTAATGAAATCTGCACACAATGGCTCGCGGACGATCACCGGGTTTGGGTTTGGGTTGGAGGGTCCGGTGGGACCGGTCCAGAAGCGGCTCCTTCACCAGCCCGAACGCTTCCTTCAGCAAGGTGGCTACAGCAACAGTGGTACAGGTGTCGGGGCCCTCCGGTACTCCCAGTATCCTGACGTTGTTACGCCGAGATCTGGACTCCAAATCTTCACATTTATTTTCCAGCTTGGCTACGCTAGCTGTGAGGCACTCGATAGTAGTTTTCATCTCGGTGATATCATTGGAGCACTCGGTGAGTGCGTGCTCCATCTCTCCGACCGTACCTTGTAGCTTGGACATGGTAGCATCGGAAGCAGCTTTATCATTCGCCAGCTGTGTCTTCACTGCTTGCAGGTCGAGCTTGATAGTAGACAGAGCATCCCCAAGAGTTTCCTGGAGTTGCTTTTTAAAAATATCGGCAATATCTTTCTTCAGCGAGCCCAGTAACTCAAGCCTGAGGGCAGCGATGTCAAGGTTAGCATGCGTCGAGGCGACCTCTGCAGGAGCAGGCGGCTCACTCGAGGATGGGGTCGCAGTTTGTGACCCAGGCCGCAGTAGCGACTGGATGGTATTGCGGTTTCTAGCGTTCTTTCCAGACATTTTACGCAGTCCAACGTTATGTTACAAAACAGAAAGTACTGCGGAGTAAGACGGAGCTAAATATGTGACCAAAAAGCGCAGATGAATTACAGTTTTAATCGAAATCAGCAGGAGCCTCCAAATTCACGTCCTAGTCCATTAAGGCTCAGCAGCGCCCCCGCCCCCACCACCTTGCTGGATCTGACCATCTTTGTTTGTCCCTCACCCCCACCCAGGGCTCCGAACCGGTTCAAGGAACGAAAACGAAAACCGAAAACGAACGGAATTTTACGAGGAACGGAAACGGAAACGAAATGGTCTTCAACTGTTCCGGAACAGAAACGTTATTCTGAAATCCACAAAACCGGTTAATAACGTTTTTTTTCGTTCTCTATATATTTTATAAAATTTCACAAAAGCGTAGCCTTTGTCAGGGGAAAAAAAAAAAAAAGACTACTCACTCACTTCGCTGTAGACAACAAAGCAAGGCTGCTCAATTTCTCCATTGATAAAATAAATCCACAACTCTACAACATAAAAATTCATGTAGAATATAGCATATACTTTGTTGTCTACAGTAGTAGATCAACCCTCATCTTACTTTGAAGCTCCCAGATCAAGGAATTGACGTCGACGCAGCTTTAGCCCATCTGAATGTTTTTGGATGCTGCCGGTGATTTATTATTTTTGGGCATAGAGCTACGGTGTAAATCAAGGGCAAATACTAATGAGTACGTCTATTCTAAGATGAAAGTCCACACACGTAGACTCGATAGGCCCGCCAAACACTGCCGGAACGATAAGAACGAACGATATTTTACGTTCCGAACCGGTTCAGGAACGATATGTTGGTGGCGGAACGCAAGAACGAAAACGTTAAACATGCCTGAACCGTTCGGAACGATTGAAAAATAATTTCGTTTTCAAGCCCTGCCCCTACCTACTCCCCCCTGCTGAAACAGACAAAGCCATACCAGAAAATAATTCGTACCTGGCCTGAGGGTGCCCTCACACAACTTCAGGACTGTTTTGATCGGACTATATGGGATTTATTTTCCAGCCACAACCTGCAGGAGTACACTGATACTGTACTCGCTTACATTAAAAACTGCATCGATCAGTTTACCACCCAGAAAAAAATGAGAGTTTTTCCAAACCAGAAACCCTGGATGAACAGCAAAATCAAATCCCTATTAAAAAGCCGTAACAACGCATTTAAAACGGGGGACAGGGCCCTGTACAGCGCGGCTAGAGCTGAACTGAAAAGAGGCATCAAGGAGGCAAAGGCGGACTATAAAGCAAAGATGGAGGATCACTTCGCTGTAAATGTCCCCAGGAAGATGTGGCAAGGAATAAATCATATCACATATCACAGATGCAGAAACCCGGCAGGCGCTAGTACTGACACCTCACAGGCAGAGGAACTGAACCGCTTCTATGCCCGTTTTGAAGCAGACAGACCAGCAATCCTATATAGACCTATATCCAATCTCCCTTTTATGTCGAAAGTTCTTGAAAAAATAGTTGCAGCTCAGCTTTGTGATCATTTACACAGAAATAATCTGTTTGAAGAGTTTCAGTCAGGATTCAGAGTGCATCATAGCACAGAAACTGCACTGCTGAAAGTTACCAATGATCTCCTCTTAGCCTCTGATAGCGGACTTGTGTCTGTGCTTGTCCTGTTGGAACTCAGTGCTGCATTTGATACGGTCGATCACAGTATCTTATTACACAGACTTGAACATGTTATTGGGATTAAAGGAACTGCATTAGGCTGGTTTAAGTCATATTTATCTGATAGATTTCAGTTTGTTCTTGTAAATGAAGAATCTTCCTCACACACCAGAGTAAGTCATGGAGTTCCTCAGGGTTCTGTGCTTGGACCGCTTCTTTTCACTTTATACATGCTTCCATTAGGTAATATTATTAGACAGCATGGCATAAATTTCCATTGCTATGCTGATGATACTCAGCTGTACTTATCTATAAAACCAGATGAACCCAATAGGTTGGTCAGACTACAAGCATGTCTTAAAGACATAAAGACCTGGATGACTCAGAACTGTCTGCTTCTAAATTCAGACAAAACTGAAGTCATTATCTTGAAAGCATCGGGTACATGGTCGGGTTCGTGGTCGGGTGCGTGGCCGGGTTCGTGGTCAGGTTCATGGTCGGGTACGTGGTCAGGCCCTGTGGCCTCTTGGTCAGGCTCGTGGTCAGGCCCTGTGGCCTCTTGGTCAAGCTCGTGGTCAGGCCCTGTGGCCTCTTGGTAAGGCTCGTGGTCAGGCCCTGGGGCCTCTTGGTCAGGCTCGTGGTCAGGCCCTGGGGCCTCGTGGTAAGGCTCGTGGTCAGGCCCTGGGGCCTCTTGGTCAGGCTCGTGGTCAGGCCCTGGGGCCTCGTGGTCAGGCTCTTGGTCCAGCTCGGACACTGCTGGGGCCAGCTCGGAAACTGCTGGGGCCAGCTTGGGGACGGCTGGGACCGCTGGGTCTCTGGACACTGTGGCTGTGGCTGCTGGGTCTCCGGACACTGTGGCTGCTGGGTCTCTGGACTGAGAATCTGCGGGCTGAGGTATAAAAGAGGTGAGGGAGGATGTGCACAGCGTGCCTACCTTCCCTGGTTCCAAACCGAAAAGTTCCATCAGTAAGGCACGCTGCACACTCCTTGCCACCTGCTGGAAATCGGGCAGATCCTCAGTCCAGTTGTGGAGAGTCCGCTCCACTGAGAGGAAATCCAGCAGTTTATTGGTTGCCTCCAGCCTCTGCCATGAGGTGGTGGTCCAGAAGGCATCCATCAGGTCCCAGAAAAGGTCTGAGTCCGCCGCGTCCATGGCTGGTGAGATTCTTCTATCACGGGTGTGGGTAGGGTGAAGGGGAAGGTAGGACACGGATGCGGACTTAAAAAGGAAAACTGGATTTATTTCACAAAAACAAAGTAACAAACAAAAGGCGCGGCTGGGCCAGATTCAAAAAACAAAACTATGAAGAACAAACAAAAAGACTTGGCATGGCAAGGAATAAATAAATACTAAGTAAATAAAACAACGTGGAACATGGAACATGGAACATGGAAGCAAGACAGGAAGGTCAGGAAACTTGGGGTAAGAAAACATGGGTAATGGTAAGAATCTCACAAGGAACACAAAGGACTGAGAACTTAAATAGGGAGTGAGCGTGATTGGGACAAGGTGCAGCTGGAGGGGAATAAACAGGTGCAGTGAGTGAACTAATTAACAGGGTGCAGGGAAAACTAAGACATGAACCGAAAAACTAAACAGATTGAAACTCAAAAACGTGACCTAAAACATGAAACTAAAAACGAGAGTCCATGGGCGTGACACAGAGCACTTCGTTCCCAAACTGCAGGTTTACTTGAGGTTTCCAGAGTTTCTAAAAGTAGAATGGGAGGTAGAGCCTTCAGTTATCAGGCCCTCTCTGTGGAACCAGCTGCCAGTTTGGGAGGCAGAGCCTTCAGTTATCAGGCCCCTCTCTTGTGGAATAAGCTGCCAGTAAATGTCCGGGAAGCAGACACCCTTTCCACTTTTAAGACCAGGCTTAAAACTTTCCTTTTTGATAAAGCTTATAGTTAGGGATGGCTCAGGTGATCCTGAAACATCCCATAGTTAAGCTGCTATAGGCCTAGACTGCTGGTGGAGCTCATCTGTCACACCTTTCCTCACTTTACTCTCTTTATGTATATGTGACATTATTGTGGTCATTAACTCGTGTTTCCCTGTTCCAACAGATATCCTTTGAATAGTGTTACAGTGCCGCCAACCCCCCCCTCTCTTTCTGTCTTCTCAAACCCCAGCTGGTTTTGGTTCTGATGGCTACCGTTCCTGGTTCTGGTTCTGCCAGAGGTTTCTTCCTGTTAAAAGGGAGTCGTTTCTCTCCACAGTCGCCTCAGGCACACTCAGGCCGGGAGATTGGACCGAAAAAGAAAAAAGTTTCAGTGCAATCTGTTGGTTTCCTTAGCTAGGAAATTGTTTTTGAATTGGCTCTATATGAACGAATTGGATCATTTTATGAATAATTATGATTACAATTAATTGAATTCCAATTGGCTTGAATTGGACTTTATTATCTAAGTGCCTTGAGATGACATTTGTTGTATTTAGCGCTATATAAATAAAAATGAATTGAATTGAATTGAATTTGCATCACAAAATCATTCCCCAGGAAAAAGTCAGACCTCACAATCACTTGGCCCTATTTTCTCTCCCTTCGTATCACTGCCTGCTGTGTAGACCGACCAGACCGAGCAGTAAACAATATAACAGGCGTGGCGTGGCGTGGCGTGGCGTGGCGTGGTGTTGTGGGAGAGAAGTGTAATGACATGACCTAATTACACCGTGTACCTTGTTGTTCGGTTCATATGAATATTGTTTAAGGTTAGAATGAGCTTGTTTACGATAATGGCGAAAGCCAGGCGCCTTAGAGAGATTGGGCTTGAGCCACGTACGCATTGTATGATACAGAACGGTATAAAGGCTTGGCACAAACTGAGGTCAAAGGGAATTTCCGGACATTCTGAAATGCACATCTCTGTGACGGTTTGTTCAATAAATTCCCCATGAGAGGCTGACCGCGCGGTTCCGACTCCTTTTTCTCCACAACATAATGGTGACCCCGACGTGAATAAATCAATGAGTTTAAACTGGAATGGTGGATACGCTTTTTAGAACGGGCAGAGTGTCAATCACTCGTTCATGGTGATGTCTTAAAGCCAACGGCCAACTTTTAATGCATTAGGGGATGGACTACCCACGGATTAAGGCACACATTAGCTATTAATTATATGTGAAAATTATTTTCACTAGTCAAGGAGTAGACGAATGCTGATAATTGATTGACTTGCGAACAGAAAACGTTTGAAGGTGGAATCAATAAGCATTTCAAGAAAACTCTGAAAAAATTATTCCAGTTCTAATAGGGGCGTGTTTTAATATATGTGTTTAATGCATATCGAGCTGCAATCTGGAGAGTGTTACCACAACAAGGATATTGGTCATACATATTGGATAGACAGTCGTAAAGTTTTTGGTAAGAGAAGTGATTCCTCGGTTTGGCATTCCATCAGAGATTAGCGAAGATAATGGCTCAGCGTTTGTTCAGAAAGTTGCAAAAGGCATTCTAACACCATTCAAAGGATATCTGTTGGAACAGGGAAACACGAGTTAATGACCACAATAATGTCACATATACATAAAGAGAGTAAAGTGAGGAAAGGTGTGACAGATGAGGCCCCCCAGCAGTCTGGGCCTATAGCAGCTTAACTATGGGATGTTTCAGGATCACCTGAGCCATCCCTAACTATAAGCTTTATAAAAAAGGAAAGTTTTAAGCCTGGTCTTAAAAGTGGAAAGGGTGTCTGCTTCCCGGACATTTACTGGCAGCTTATTCCACAAGAGAGGGGCCTGATAACTGAAGGCTCTGCCTCCCATTCTACTTTTAGAAACTCTGGGAACCTCAAGTAAACCTGCAGTTTGGGAACGAAGTGCTCCGTTAGGAAAATATCTTACAATGAGATCTTTAAGATATGATGGAGCTCGGTCATTAAGAGCTTTATATGTGAGGAGAAGAATCTTAAATTCTATTCTGAATTTAACAGGGAGCCAATGAAGAGAAGCCAAAACTGGAGAAATATGATCTCTGCTGTTAGTTCTTATCAGAACTCTGGCTGCAGCATTTTGGATCAGCTGGAGGCTTTTCAGAGAATATGTGGGACAGCCCAATAATAAAGAATTACAGTAGTCCAATCCTGAAGTAACAGATGCATGGACTAGTTTTTCTGCATCACTCTGAGACAAGATGTTCCTGATTTTAACAATATTACGAAGGTGAAAGAAGGCAGTCCTAGAAACCTGTTTTATATGCGAGTCAAATGATAAATTCTGGTCAAAAATAACTCAAAGGTTCCTCACTGTAGAACTAGAAGCCAAGGAAATACCATCTAGAGTAACTATATAGCTAGACAATTTCTCCCTGAAACGCTCAGGTCCAAAGATAACGACTTCAGTTTTGTCTGAATTTAGAAGCAGACAGTTCTGAGTCATCCAGGTCTTTATGTCTTTAAGACATGCTTGTAGTCTGACCAACCTATTGGGTTCATCTGGTTTTATAGATAAGTACAGCTGAGTATCATCAGCATAGCAATGGAAATTTATGCCATGCTGTCTAATAATGTTACCTAATGGAAGCATGTATAAAGTGAAAAGAATCGGTCCAAGCACAGAACCCTGAGGAACTCCATGAATTACTCTGGTGTGTGAGGAAGATTCTTCATTTACAAGAATAAACTGAAATCTATCAGATAAATATGACTTAAACCAGCCTAATGCAGTTCCTTTAATCCCAATAACATGTTCAAGTCTCTGTAATAAGATACTGTGATCGACCGTATCAAATGCAGCACTGAGATCCAACAGGACAAGCACAGACACAAGTCCGCTATCAGAGGCTAAGAGGAGATCATTGGTAACTTTCAGCAGTGCAGTTTCTGTGCTATGATGCACTCTGAATCCTGACTGAAACTCTTCAAACAGATTATTTCTGTGGAAATGATCACAAAGCTGAGCTGCAACTATTTTTTCAAGAACTTTAGACATAAAAGGGAGATTGGATATAGGTCTATAATGAGCTAACACTTCTGAATCAAGAGTAGGTTTTTTAAGTAAAGGTTTAATTAAGCAACCTTAAAGTCTGAGGTACATATCCTGTCAACAAAGACAGATTGATCAAATCCAATATGGAAGTGTCAATTAATGGGAAAACCTCCTTGAACAGTCTGGTTGGGATTGGGTCTAAAAGACAAGTTGATGGTTTAGAAGAGACTATTGATTGTGTCTAAAAAATGTATTACTCTTTTGAACGCATATTGTTTTGAGAAGCAAAGCGCTTTATTTTTTAAACCCCAGCCAACTAGCCGGACTACCTTCATCAACACCAAAACGAGGCTGGAACTCGGCTCACAGGACGCAGCAGGGGGTAAGAAGATGTTCATAAATGATGTTGCTGATATGGGATGTCATACAGTTTCATGTCAAAAGAGGCAAACTATCCCTTTAATCTTCACCATAGTCTGCACCTGAATCTTTTATCAGAGTCTTTGCTTGAATCTTATCCAGTCTGTGCTTGAAGACACTTGAATGCCTCCTCGGGGGTCCTGCTCCACCTAATGTGCAGCCGCCACCTGAGAGGATCTTGCTCCCACTTTTTTGCAAAATAAACTTTAATATTGCCAAACAAACATGCAGCCTGCATGTTTTGCAGAATAGATCTTTCTCACTCGAAAAAGAAAAATCTCACCCAGGTTCACCGCTTGTTCTTCTGTTTGCACATACTCAGACAGCCATTCCGTCCTAAAAGAACCGCATTTCTTTTTTACTTTGGCTTGGTGAGTGGATGTGTCGCTGGCACTGCACGTTCGTTTCGCCTTGATAAGGGGCGTGTCTTAACTCCTAACTCCACCGCACTGTTGTTAGCTAGCTAACCTGCATGGCGCGTATGGGCAGGGCACATATGAAAGCACTATCAATATTCTGATTGGCTGCTTAGCATAAGTAAACCGTATCGTACCATTGGCTGAACACCTGTCACTCACTAAGTTACATTGAAAAATGGTACAGAAAAGCACATTATTGGTCTAATTAATTAGATAAGATTAGGTCTACTATTAGATATTAATGAATACGTTTATGGTGAATTTTATTTTATGCGCTGCATAGATTTTCTTGTGCGCTGAGAATGTGCGAGCAGTGCGCGATTGCGCAGGTGCGCAGCTTAGAGGGAACATTAACAGGGACGCCCCTGTTCTTGTAGCACTTGGTAGGTCATTCCACCAATGTCGAACAACACATGAAAAGAGTCTGGATTGTCTTAAGAGTGGTGTGTGGTGGCACGGCTAGATGACCAGAGTGACCGAGTTGTGACATAAGCCTTTGTGAGAGGATTCAAGTAGATGGGAGCCGTTCCATTAAGGACTTTGTAGGCTAATATCAGTGACTTGAATTTGATGCGGGTGGCTAAGGGTAGCCAGTGGAGCTCAATTCAATTCAATTCATTTTTATTTATATAGTGCCAAATACAACAAATGTCATCTCAAGGCACTTAGATAATAAAGTCCAATTCAAGCCAATTGGAATTCAACAGTGTTGTGCTTGAACGAGTTCAAAAGAACGCGTTCATTGAACACGCTCATTTTTTCGCGAACGTTGAACTGAACGCAACACATTTTTTAATAAAGAACTTGAACGTGAATGAGTTCACATTATGTGTCATGAACGGCAGACATCACTGTAAATGAACGTTGGAATTTGTTTTCCATTGAAAACTGAGTGACATCTGTTTTCTCTTTTGAAACGCAACGAGAGAAAGTTCCTCCCTCCTGTATTCTCGCTGGTGCCGCTTAAATCATGTATCACCAGACAGAAATGGTTTTGACATTGTGTGCGCAATGCATTGCGGGCAACGTAGTGTCCGGCTGAGAATAGTTGAATAACATACTGGCTTCCGCACGCCGTTACCCGTGATGAATTGCGCGGGCTGGGGGAGCGAGAGAGAGAGAGAGAGCAATGACGAGAGTGAGAGAAAGCGCTGCAATTTAAAAAAAAAGGCTAGTGGAAGTGATGGCACGGAGACAGACACCGATTCTCCTTATGAACATTTAAAACATTACATTACATTACGGTCATTTTGCAGACGCTTTTAACCAAAGCGACTTACAATAAGTGCGTTCAACATCGGTAGGCAAAAGAACTTCAGGTCACAAGAAATCATAAGTGCATTTCCTTCCAATACCAAACAGCTAAGAGCAAAACTAGTGCTAGAGTGCGATAACCAACCAGCCTCTCACCAACTGCACACCAGTCACAGCGGGGTGGGGATGCAAACCCTAGTTCGGGTAGGGGGAGAAATAAAAGAGGTAAGATAAGCAGGAATGGGATTCAAACCCTGGTTCGGGTAGGGGGTAATGAAAATATAGAGGGTGCCAGTGGTGGAGGAAACAATAAGTGCGTAAGGAACTAGGACGGCGCAGGTGCTGTCCTAAGAGGGCGGATCAGGGTAGTTTTTCTTGAAGAGGTGGGTTTTCAGCCTGCGGCGAAAGATGGGCAGCGACTCAGCTGTCCTGATATCAGTCGGGAGATCGTTCCACCATCGGGGTGCCAGAACAGAGAAAAGCCGTGACCGTGTCGATCGTGCGCAGGGACCCCTGAGTGACGGGGCAGCCAGGCGCCTGGTGGCCGCAGAGCGAAGTGGTCGGGCGGGGGTGTAGGGCTTGACCATAGCCTGGAGGTATGAAGGAGCTGTTCCTTCCACTGCCCTGTAGGCTAGCACCAGAGTCTTAAACTGGATGCGAGCAGCTACAGGGAGCCAGTGTAGAGAGCGGAGAAGGGGAGTGGTGTGGGAGAACTTGGGGAGGTTGAACACCAGACGAGCAGCAGCTTTCTGAACCAGCTCCAGAGGTCTGATGGCAGAAGCCGGGGCGCCAGCAAGGAGGGAGTTGCAGTAGTCCAGGCGGGAGATGACAAGAGCCTGGATGAGCACCTGTGCTGCCTTGTCGGTGAAGAAGGGGCGAATCCTCCGGATGTTGTAGAGGAGTAATCGGCAGGAACGGGTCACTGATGCCATGTTTGGCGAGAACGACAGTTCGTCGTCCAGGGTCACACCCAGATTCCTCGCGGTCCGGGTTGATGTCACCACAGAGTCATCCATGGTGATGGCCAGATCTCTGAATGGGCAGGCCTTCCCCGGGAGAAACACCAGCTCAGTCTTGTCCAGGTTGAGCTTAAGGTGGTGCATCGACATCCACCCCGAGATGTCTGCCAGGCACGCAGCAATGCATGCTTCCACTTGGGTGTCAGAAGGGGGAAAAGACAGAATCAGCTGGGTGTCGTCTGCATAGCAGTGGTAGGAAAAGTTATGGGAGTGGATGACAGAACCAAGAGATGATGTGTAGAGGGAGAAAAGAAGAGGACCCAAGACCGAACCTTGGGGAACCCCGGTGGTGAGCCTACGTGGCTTCGACACAGACCCTCTCAGTGTGACCTGGTAGAAGCGATCTGTCAGGTAGGATGAGAACATGGAGAGTGCAGAGCCAGAAACACCCATTCCCTCCAGGGTAGAGAGAAGGATGTCGTGGTTCACTGTGTCAAATGCTGCAGACAGGTCCAGGAGAATCAAGACAGAGGAGAGAGAGTTAGCTCGAGCAGTTTGGAGTGACTCAGTTACTGCTAGGAGGGCCGTCTCAGTTGAGCGGCCCACCTTGAACCCGGACTGGTAGGGATCCAAGAGGTTGTTCTGGTGGAGGTAAGAGGACAGTTGTTTAAAGACAGCACGTTCAAGAGTTTTGGACAGAAAGGGTAGAAGGGATACCGGTCTGTAGTTCTTGATCTCTGAAGGGTCAAGAGCTGGTTTCTTTAGAAGAGGAGTGACTCTGGCAGTCCTGAAAGCAGAAGGAAAAGAGCCTGATGTCAAAGATGTGTTAATGAGGTGGGTCAGGTAAGGAAGAAGATCAGGTGCAGCAGAATGAAGGAGAGGGGAAGGGACTGGGTCAAGGGAACATGTGGTGGGGCGGCTGGATGTTACAAGGTGGAGGATCTCATTTGCAGAGAGGGGAGAGAAGTGGGACAGAGAGGGAGGTGAGGGAGAAGGTGGTAGGGAGGGAGGAGTGGGAGAGCGACAGGTGTGGGTGGTGTGGACAGCTGGGAGGTGAGGGAAGGAAGATCGGATATCGTTAACCTTCTTGTCAAAGAAGTCGGCGAAATCGTCAGGGAGGAGGGAGGAGGAGGGGAGAGGGGATGGGGGTTGGAGGAGGGATGAGAAAGTTTGGAAGAGTTTTTTGGGGTTGGAAGCAGAAGTTTGAATTTTGTTACAGAAGAAGGCAGTTTTTGCAGCAGAGAGAGAGGAGGAAAAAGTGGAAAGCAAGGACTGGAAGGCAAGAAGGTCTTCAGGAAGTTTACTTTTCCTCCATTTGCGCTTGGCCGCCCTCACGCTCCGCCTCTCAGTACGCACTGAGTCCGACAGCCATGGGGCAGGTGGAGCTGAGCGTGCAGGCCTGGAGGTGAGGGGACAGAGTTTGTCCAGAGAGGAGGACAGGGTGGAGAGAAGAAGATCAGTAGAAGTGTCAGGGGAAAGAAGAGAAAAAGATTCAGGGGCAGGCAGAGCAGAGAGAACAGAAGAGGAGAAGTCAGTGGGGGAGAGAGAGCGGAGATTGGGACGAGAAGATACCAAGTGGGTGGGGGGAGGTCGGGAGGTCGGGAGGGAGGAGAAGAGAGGGAGAGGGTGTAGGACATGAAGTAGTGGTCAGAGAGATGAAGAGGAGTGACAGAGAGGTTGGCGCTAGAACAGTGCCTGGTGAAGATAAGGTCCAGTGTGTTGCCAGCCTTGTGGGTAGGAGGAGATGGGGAGAGAGCTAGGTCGAAGGAGGAGAGAAGAGAAACAAGAGGGTGAAGCTTCTCTGTCTGGATGTTGAAATCACCGAGAAGGGTGAGGCCGGAGCCATCATCAGGGAAGTGAGAAACAAGAGTGTCCAGCTCTTCCAGGAAGTCCCCAATAGGGCCTGGTGGGTGATAAACTACAGCGATGGTGAGCTTGACTGGGTGAGAGAGAGTGACAGCATGAAATTCAAAGGAGGAGGGAGAGAATTGCAAGAGGGAACAAAGAGAGTATTTCCAGTCCTTGGAAATGAGCAGGCCAGTACCACCGCCCCGCCTCGCAGCTCTGGGAGTGTGAGAGAAAGAGTACGCATCAGACAGAGCTGCGGGTGTGGCAGTGTTTTCTGGGGTGATCCAGGTCTCTGTAAGAGCAAGAAAGTTAAGGAAGAGCATGGATGCATAACCTGAGATAAACTCAGCCTTCTGCACAGCAGACTGGCAGTTCCACAGCCCCCCTGCCACCACTTGCTCAACATGAGTAGAGAGAGAAGGGTGGATGAGGTTAGTGGGGTCCCGGCCTCTGGGTCTGACCCTGTATCTGCGTGGGCGCCAAGACCGAGAGGAGAGAACGGGAATGAAGCACATGGTTTCTTGAAAAATGGTACTTTACACTTACAGGGACCGTCCAGATGAAAATCGTCCTTGAGCAAGTCGGACTTGAAAAAGTCAAGTGCCTTTGTACGACAGCCTTCGCTTGAAGACTGACGCTTGAAAGCTGACGCTTCCAACAACAGGAGTTGCTTTCTACTGATTCACTAATTGCTGATTGTCTGCAGAAGTGCAGACCCCTCCCACAGATTAAAAGACAAGTGGCCACTCAGGCCTGAAGCTAGTTTCGATGGGGCTGTTATCACACAGTGAAAAACAAGCCTACAGCAAATTTACTTTTTAGCAGTCAAAATCTAGCAAAGATTTAGCAAAGATTTAGCAAAAATCTAGCAAAAAGCTAAATGGTACACAAGATAAATGTAGCTTACGAATTCTGGATGAATCAAGAAGTCCACAGCTCCTCCAGAAGGTCAAACACACTCAAACAGTCACAATATGATCTGAGCTGACTAAATAGGGGCTAGGGTCATGCAAACCCCTCCCACAGATTAAAAGACAAGTGGCCACTCAGGCCTGAAGCTAGTTTCAATGGGGCTGTTATCACACAGTGAAAAACAAGCCTCCAGCAAATTTACTTTTTAGCAGTCAAAATCTAGCAAAGATTTAGCAAAGATTTAGCAAAAATCTAGCAAAAAGCTAAATGGTACACAAGATAAATGTAGCTTACGAATTCTGGATGCAAGAGTGTAAAAACAATTTTACACTCTTGCAAACCAAGACCCCGACGGCAAAAATCTTACTTTTCTGTGTAAGATATGTCCACCTGCGCAGCAAAAACAAGTTAGGACATCAACAACGTCCTTCTCGAATTTGAAACGGCACATTGAGTTAAAACATCCATCCAGTGTGAATGCATATATGCACGCCCTCGAGGGTCATAAGGGAGGAAAGGGAAAAAAGACCCCCTGCCAACCCCAAACGCAAATGACACTGCCAACTGGTCTACCTTGTCTGTACTGCTGCAAGTTTCATCACCTGGTAAGAAACCCACAATTGCAGTGTCATGAGCAAATGTCTACAATGAGCAGTTTCAAAGAACGTTTAGTGATTTCTAGCTCGTAGTGTGAAAAAATATTTATTTGAATATCTCACAAAAAAAGTAAAATGAACTGAACTTTGAACTAGTTCAGAATTAAAATTGTGAACTTTGAACGTGAACTGTTCACTTTGAGCATGTATGAACTGAACTTGAACTAGTTCAGAAAAGCTGTGAACTGGCACAACACTGGAATTCAACACGTCACGGACAGAGGGGTGACGTGTTCTCTTTTAGGCTGACTGAAGACCAGATGCGCCGCCGCGTTCTGGACCATCTGCAGTTTCACAGCACAGGCTGGGAGACCAGTTAGGAGGGTGTTGCAGTAGTCAAGGTGGAAAATGACCATGGCCTGCATCAGGAGCTGGGTGGCGTGTTGGGTTAGGTAAGGCCTGATCTTTCTTATGTGTAGAAATGCGAAGCCGCATGATCAAGCAACGGAGACAACATGATCTTTAAAAACTCAGCAAACCATCAGAAGAATCAGAAAATTTGTGTTTTAGTCTCAGCGTCGCCTTTTGTTTCTCATATTCTATGTTCTTTGTTTTCATTATCTATCTAACCTACGTCGCTGCAATTGATATCATCTATTAGATAAAGTAAGCTTGTTACACACCATGTCATTTTTACCATTTTTGTAGCTTTAAGTAAAGGTTGTTGATTGAAGATGGGGTTGACCTTATTGGTTATTTTGATGCAACATTTTACTGACATCACCTGGTCGTTGCCTCTTTGGCTATGAGATGTGAGAGGAAGAAGAACTCAGTCAACTTTCTAGACGCACTGAGGGCTCCTCCCCCTAAACCAACAAACAGATACCTAAGCAGCGAGGCCCGAGGGTGACAGCTTGTGTACAACACTCATCAAGATTGGTGGTGAAAGGTAAAAGAAGAGCTTTTCAATGAGCAAGTGGGCCACGTCTGAGAAGCCCTGCAACTCAGTGAGATCTTATCTCTGTTGGTCTTGGAGAATTTGGGTCAGCTTCTGCGAGACTTATATTATCCAGTTTTCTTTGTTGAACCTGTTCAGCTCCAGGAGTCTTTCTGGGGTTCCTGCTCAAATATGACATGCCCAAAATAAATTTCTTTGTAATAATAAACTTTGTGTGAACCATCTTGGTATCAAAATACAGCTAACACTTGTGAGACTCCATCAGAGCCAGATCAAACGATCAAATGATGTTCCCCTCCCAGCCTGGTACTGATTTTTAGGTCTTTAGAAAGATTCTATAATATTGTCACAGCAGCAAACCAAATGAACCAAATGTTATACGTTGCTATCTGGGACAGTTTATCTTTCCACCGATCATTCATGATTTACTGTACTCCACCATACTCCACCGTACTCCACCCTCCTAAACCCCATCAAATGGATTTTTGTCAGCATGGCGATGTAGTGTTCTGATCTTGTGTGCTGAATACTCCTCATGTGAGCCTGGGAGGAGACAGTGATTAAACTAATGCAGCATCTGTACGAGGAGAAATTGGATTTCCAACAAAGTTCTTCTTGTAATTGCTGTGATTCAGGCTCTTGTTTCTCCAAATGTATTTTCTGAGCACACACATGGTCAGTATTGGTCATCTTGAGTACCAGGAGCAAAATGCAGCAATTAAATATTTCCATCCAGCTGCAGAATTGTTAATGGTTTTGTGAATTGATTTTTGTCATTTTCTGTGTACTTTAATCATTAGAGAAGGAGAAAAAAATGTTTTATGTGAAGTATGGTTGTGTTAACTCGTTCAAACGGAATTCGATCACATGATTCACGTTTGGACATTATGACAACAAAATAGCATTTTTTTTTAATTTATTTATCCATCCATCCATCCATTTATTTAATTTTGACTGAATTCTTTTGTTTGAAAAAAAATCTGTCCTGTGTGTGTGTCAGTGTGTGTGTGTAGTCATATAATTGGCTATTGTTAGAAAATAATGCAAAAAGTTTTATGATGTGCCTGAAGTATCAAAAACTTGATAATCGTACAATTGCATTCCATTTCACCTTGTAATTATACACATTTCTGCAATGATGAAGTGCTTTGGATCTCCACAAAGAGCTCTGTCTGAGAGACAGCTGCTGACTGTTCTCTGACTTTAACCACGTGCCTGTCAGCCTCTTGAAATGGGAAGGATTGTGAGGATTTGTGCCTTCACAGCAAGACATGCCATTTGGTGTGTCTGGGTATAAAAAGTCATGACAGAATCCTTTGGAATATAACACATTTAACCTAACAATTTAAAGTTTAAACTAAAATGACAGTGCCAGCTGACTAGAAACCACTACTAGATAATCCTATGCTTGGATGGAGAAGAGGACAAGAACAGGTAAGTTCTACTTTAACTTTCCTGATGCAGGATTATGAATCATGTATGTAGAGTGAAAAGATGGATTACGTGTTATACATGCACTGATGCAATTAGTCTTTTGATTAACTATTGGTCTTCTGAGAAAAATGTCATTAAATCATAAAACTCCTCAAAAAAATTAGAGCTACTAATGAAGAGTAAAGAAATTGATCTTTAAATAAGAAAAATTGTATGTGCTAGTAAAACAATGCATACCTGTCATCTGGATGGCTGAACTTCTGAAAGCTGATGATTGTTTTTGGTTATTGACGCTGAAATGAATGGTCTTACTTGGTTGGTGAATAGATAACATTCTAATCATATTGAGGTATAAAACTATAATACGAGCTGTGAATCTTAATGTGTGATTTTCATTGATAAGATTTTTATCAACCACCTTGACAACGGCTGCTTTTGTTGAGTCCGTATCAAGAGGTTTCGGGTGTCTTTGCTTTCTTTAAACAACCACTTCTCAGATCATCTGAAAAACAGGCCAGGCATGGATAAATATTCTTTTTTTTTTTTAAAGCTTAAATAGTATAAAGTTAGCCTACAACTATCTTCATAAGCTTTATTCTTATTCTTATTTATATTTGTGCTGAACAGATTGTTTAACCTGATGCTGATTGAGTTGATAAGTCATTAGATGATGAGTCAGAGAAATGACAGAAATAAATAAAATGATCATCAAGTCATGTCTTCTTCAATCCTCTTCTCATTATCTTTCTATAATGTTTTTATGTGATTTCCTTGAATTGTTGATTATTCATTTTTTAATAATCAGAGAACTATGCTAAGACTGAAAACGTTTTTATTTATTTGACATTTCTCATGAGTGCACAGCGTACACGAGGAGACGAACAGAAAAAGAACTCAGTTTGAAACAAAGCGCTCTTATTGTTCTACTGTAATGTACACGATTGATTTAACCAAGCTAAATTCTGACATTACTGGAGCTGAGATTTGAGGTCAGCTCTGTCTGCTTCTGTAGTGTCAACGGGTGTGTTAGCAGACATAACAAGCAGTCATGTCCATCCATCACCTGTGTAGGTGTCAGAACTACAATGAACATTCAGTCCGTCATCAACAAAGAAATCTTTATCCCTCATGATGAGCGGATGCTGGTGGCAGTGGAGGCCCAGAGGAGGAAAAGGAAGAGGATGTCTTTCCTGCCTGCTCGATCCAAAGGCGATTATACAACATTCATCTGTGTTTCAGGTAAACTTATAGACTGTGAAAAAGAGTGCTGTTTCTCATTTTTGTTGATAATTCACAGACATAAAGAAATTAAAAAAAAATAAAGATCCAACACTTATCTCAGTGAAATAAGAACTATTATTTATTGAAAGAAACAACTTCAATCATTTTTCACGTGCACTAGATACAGGTTAATGAGGCTTTGTTAAACTTCCTGATACAATAAAGCCACTCATCATGCTGTGCCACAGACACAATGAGAAGAGGGACATCTTGGGTTTTTGGTGCCAGAGGCTACATGTGGGATGGATGGTCCTCGAACCCAAGGGCATAATACTTGCCAACTGGGTGTCATGCATGGCATACGCAAATATTGCTTAACCTGCCAACCCTTCCTCCTCTGCACCCATAATATAAGCCTTGGTAAAAATGAACATCCTGGTCCTGATGACAGGCAGCGGCTTGGCGATGGGTTCTTGCGTCGGTGCGGTGGCGATATGGCTGCCACCAGGCTTCCATATTGCTCGCGCAGGAGTGGCGGACTCAGAAGCGTGGTTGTCAGTGCGGCAATGTGAACAATTGGAACACCTACTTTGTAATCCTAATATTGACTTTTTAGGATTATCAGAAACATGGCTATCACTCTCAACACCTGAAGTAACTATAATTATGCCTGGCTATGACGCTTTCAGGACAGGGAAAGGTAAAGGAGCTGGAGTTCTGTGTTATCATTTGTCAACAGCCAACTAAAATGTTAGAGGTTAACCTTGAATGTGCTGGCATAAACATAAATCTGCAGAAATGTAATTTATATTATATGTGTGTACAGAAAACCTACTGCAATGGCAGATTTTTATAACCAGCTCAAAAGTCCTCCTAGTTTCTGTAATCATAAAAGACAGATAATTATTTTACGGGATTTTAATATCAACTGGGACAGTAAGAAAGAATCTTGAAATAGCCACAGATTATAATTTATCTCTCCCCTTATAAATTATAATCTCTCTCAGACCACCCAACCAGGATCACAAATCAATCAAAAACCAGAATTGATTTACTATTCACCAATAAGCCAGAAAAAAATCATTGAGCCCTACAATTTACTAACCCGCTTAATCCGATCTAGGGTTGTGGGGGGCTGGAGCCTATCCTAGCTGTCATTGGGAGAGAGGCGGGGTACACCTGCCAGGGCGCCAGTCCATCACAGGGCCACAAAGTGATACAGGAGACACACAACCATCCACACTCACACCTAAGGACGATTTAGTGTCACTAATGAACCTAACTTGCATGTTTTTGGATGGTGGGAGGAAGCTGGAGTACCTGGAGAGAACCCACAAAAATATGGGGAGAACATGCAAATTCCACACAGAAAGGCCCCAGCTGGGAATTGAACCTGGAACCCTCTTGCTGTGAGGTGACAGTGCTACCACCATGCAGCCCAGAATATCCGATCATAATGCCATATTTTTTCGTGAAAGCTCACTAAACATCGCTTTACAATATTATCTAGTAAGCATTGTAATAAAAATTTTTCTGAAATCATTTCCGAATGTCAGCAGCACAGGATATCTCCCTCCAGGAATTAGCCTAGATTGAAATGTTTTCCTCAGAACATGCTAATATCACTACTGACAACTTTGCGGTCAAACTTAGGGAGGTAGTATGTACATTCTCTAGAAGAAGACAGATAAAAAGAAAAATCAACTCACTACCACGATTTAGCAATTATTGTAGGAAATTAATGAAGGTGAGGGATCAACTTCATACAGACCGACATTTTACATTGACGCTTTTTTTGTGGCAATAATTGAAGATGCAAAGAGTAACAGTAAAATAATTTGGCGAAATATAAGCAAATTAACCAAAAAAAAAATATAGGCAGAACAATGAAGAACTAGTTATTTATTTCAACAAGAAGTTGGTGGAAGAATTCTGGCGGCTAAATGTAATAATACATTCATAAATTCAGTACAGGAGATATCACAACTGAATACAAATCCACTAACCTCGCACAGCCTGTGTTTACCAATGATGAAATTTCTCAGTCTGAAGTAAATAAAACTAATAGCGCATTTAATAACTCTAAAGGGAAAGATGAATATGATTTTGACACCAACTTTTGGAAAACCAATCAAGATGGATAGATATGTCCAATTACACACCTGATCAACTAACCTATCACACATGCAGTTGTACCAGCTGTGTGGAAAGTTGCCAAGATCCGTCCAATATTTAAATCAGGTGACATGACTCAAGTCAATAACTACAGACCTATCAGCATTTTACCCATTTTTCTCTAAAATTCTGGAGAGATGAGTGGCTCAACAGCTTAATGAGCACCTTAACAATGGGCATAATTCTCTCACCCAATGCAGTTTGGCCTCCATTCCACAGAGTTAGCAGTTGTTTTATTTACTGAAAAGATTCAATCTCATTTGGATAAGCATAGATATGTAGGAGCAGTATTTTTCTTACTTTAAGAAGGCTTTTGACACAGTTGACCATCAAGTATTATTATTAGAATGATTCATTTTGATTTCTCATAAAAAATACCATGAAATGGATCACTTCATATCTCTCAAATAGAAAACCATGTATTTATGTGAGTGTCAACTTGCCATATGTAGAATGCCCAGTAGGGGTCCCACAAGCTTCCATAGTTGGTGCTATTTTATTCTCTTTGTATTTTAATGAGCTACCTAATTAATGTTCTGATTAATGTACATGAAACATGAAAAACCTGCAATTTTGAAAAAGCATTATATTTCTTTTTTTTTTAAACGAGATCTATATCATATAAAAAGACTTCAAATTCATGGGAGAGTTGAATTCATATACAAGTCAAATTTTTTCAAGGTCTGAAGGCAGAGAGAGGCGTTGACTGCACTATCTTTCTGTAAGAGTTGCTTTCTTGTCAGTGGCATGTAGAGATGAAGTTAGAATTAATAATGTCACGATGTACAGTTATAGTCGCTTATCATAACAAGCTGCTGGTGTTTATGGAATAAAAATAACAATATAATTATGTATAAAAATCTAAGTACAGTTTATACAGTACATTTTTTCAGCATTATTACATACATAAACATCCTTGATTGAAGTTGAAATGTTTTTTAATTATGGAAACATTATTGTTCAAGAGCCTTCTCTTGTCTCTGTGAAAGTGTTTGAAGGTACTGATAGACAAAGGGTGCTTTATAAAGAAAAGCACTATATCTTTCCTCTGTCTGACTATAGGAAGTGTTTGATCATCAAACGAGGAAACGAGACGAGAGGGACATGACAGCTTTGAATGATAAGTTTTAAATAGATAATATTAATAAAACATTATGTTGAAACTTTCAGTAGTAACCTCAGTTTGAAGATACTCTGCTAAAGATTCTCCAATAAAATGAAAATGATTCAACGAATCACAAAAAAACACCCAAATAATCTTCTATATGTAACAAAAAACTGAAAAGAAGCAGCAACAACAAAACGTTCCCTTATATCAGCCTCAGGCCAACTTAAACATCTAACGTTCTCTTTGATTCAAAATATCTGAAATCAGCTTTTAGAACTTCTTAAGTCTTCAGTGAAATGCAACCAGAACTGACACAGAACATTTAGACGATTAGACATCTCTAAACTGTAACTTTAGTCCTGGAGCACATTTTTATTTTCATTATGTTCGATCAACCCTAGACAAAATGACTTGATCTAAAAAAAATAAATAAATCACAATTTTTCTGATGATACAGATGGTCAGTGTGAATCCCTTGATGAGCCAAACCAAATCTAATTTGTGACTCTTAATTGGTACTTTTACATCCCCGATATGACATAAACCAGATTAAGAGTTTATTGTGATATTTTTGAGAGAGAAACCTGAGAAACGTTCAGTGTTTTTAGGGCATGGACATGATGAAGACACAATCATCACAGGGGTGTGGGAGTGTGTGTGGGCACATTAATTCAATCATGCTCCGTGCAATATAAATGGGAATATGAATGGAATATCCTATATGCAACTCATGTAAACATCATTATGAGA
The DNA here is from genome assembly GCF_027942865.1 of Odontesthes bonariensis. Lineage (NCBI taxonomy): Eukaryota > Metazoa > Chordata > Actinopteri > Atheriniformes > Atherinopsidae > Odontesthes > Odontesthes bonariensis. The sequence goes on along the minus strand of NC_134529.1, from coordinate 30,616,564 downwards.
ATGTTGTCTTAGAATAAGGTGAACAGTTGGAATATTGCTATGCATGTAAATTTAACCTACTTGGTCACTTACACAAGCATCTCAGGTTGAAATGGTTACTAATTAACTATAGTTGACGTCTCAGGATAAAATTTTAAACATCTGCGTTGCATTCTCTGAGACTGATGACAGGCATCTAGATATTACACAAGTAATTACTTTTTCAATATTATCTTTTTGTGAAGTGACCAACAGCAGACCACATCAGCTCCTCATTACAAAGGTAAAGCAGTTTGGAGGCTCTACCTCCTTCACCAGAAGGTCCCAGTGGACTGTGGAGCAGCTCAGACAGGTCAACGGTATCAACCCCAACAAGGTTGACAACACTCACATTTTTCTCTCTTTACCTCTGGTTCATCAACATATTTTAAACATTTTAAATTGGTTTGTTTTCCTGCTCCATGCTCTTCCAGGACAGCCCAGAGTTTGACCTGGTGTTTGACAATGCTGTGGACCAGTGGGTGGCCCACTCCTCTGCAGAGAAGTGTCTCTTTGTCCAGATCCTGTACCATGCCTGCCAAACCTACTGGGAGGGGAAACCAGGTGGTGTGAAGAATCTTGGGAAGCTGGGAAAGGCAGGCCAACAGAGGAGAGCCAGTCAGTATGCTCACCCTGACAGTGCAAGTGGTCCTGGTGAGTCCTCAGCATCCAGAAGCCTGCAGACCCGACGGATGAGCTTTGTTCCTCCCAGACAGACTGAGTTCATCAACTGCCAATCCAAACTTACTGGAGGTAATGGGAGATGGTTACTGCTTTCATTTTACTCTGGTACCTAGGGTTACTAATTAAGTTAATGTGTTGTCCTTTTAGATGCCTGCACCATGAATCTGGTCATCTACCGCTGCAAAGCCTTTTTGAATCGTGTGAAGAAGGTGATGGCTACAAACCAAAGTACAACACCATGTCATGGTAAGGCAATGATTAAAAGGACACTTTAGTCAGGTGTGTCACAGCTAGGGGCCAAGCCGACTCAAACAGGACCCAAGAGCAGACGCTGACACAGTTTAAAAGTTAAGACTGGTTTTATTAACAGAGAGAATGTCGCTGAAAGCCAAGGGAGGATCTGGGTGGTCAGGGAACACAGAGAGAATCCAACATGAGGGAACATCCAGACAACAAGACTCTGCAGAATTTACATCACAAAGAGGGTGGTCAAAACTTCTTCTAAACTCCTCCTGAAAGGAAGAAAATGGATAAGAGTCAATAGCATGCAGATGGAAGGCTAGTGCCCAGTCTAACGCTCTATCCTGTAATAATCCAATGCTGTAAGAGATTTTGGAAGAGTCGTGGTGAATGAGCATGGGGAACAGGCAAAAGCTACAGAACACTGGAGCAGGAATCCTCCACATTTATTGAAGTCACCAGAGAAGTGGTCTGGGGCGGGGAAAGAAGCACCACAGAAAACTGGCTCGGGTGGAACGCCATGTTGGGCTGCAGGATGGCCTGGGGACGTGTCTGGAGGAAAAACAGACAGACGCTCAGGAATACTTTTAAGCACATCAAATACTTGATTGAGACATTGATTATTGGAACCTTGTTGTTTATTAAGTGAACGCAAAGCCATCCCGTTTTCTCCAAGCATGATTCCTTGATTAGCGAGAGCTGAACAGAAAGCGTTGGCCAGATTTTGCTGTCACAGCCAAGCCGACTCACAAACAGGACCCGAGAGCAGACGCAGACACAGTGTAAAAGTTAAGACTGGTTTTATTCACAAAGACAACGTCGTTGAAAGCCAGGAGAGGACGGTTAGTGAGAATCCAACATGTGGGAACATCCACAAGAGGAGTGAATAACTCTTACGGAGTCCAGGAGGATTTCCAGAGTGGAGGATGCTGGCTGTGGTGCTGTGGCTCCAAAGGCGAGCTGGCAAGTAGGTGTGGCAGGAAGGTTTCATGCACTCCACAGTGAAGGCTAGTCCTTGGCACGGTGATCCAGAATGAGGAAAACAACAATCAGATCGGGACTGAGGAACACAGGACGGCGAGGTAAGCACGAGAAGTAACACTCGGCCTAATTACCACTGGTGAAGTTGCTCCTGCTGCTCCTTAACACTGTGCAGTGATGATGGTAGATGAGGAACAGGTGAGAAAGCAGGAGCAAGCTAGACTCCTGCCCCAGACTTCCAGGAAACCTGCACAGCACAGCCAAGCATGACTGTGACACAGGTGTTGATCACAGAGATATAATACTTACATATTTTCAAATGGAAACAAAACCAGAAATAGTATAATGAGGATGAATACAAGCCACACATACATGTAAGCAGGAGTTGATGTCATCCCTCCACAGGAGGTTTAGAAGCCCCTTTTCCTGATTATCAGTGAGTATTAACATTACCATCCATACCCTGAAGTAGTAAAGTAATTGATGTGCAGAAGGGGACAAAATCTAAATTGTTCTGTGTAAATGAAAAATACTTTTTAAAGGTCAGCTGAAGTTTTTTTTTTTACTTTTTAACGAATCAATCGATCATCCAGAATCTAGTTTTGACCAAAACACTGGATGCTCCTGTCAAGGATAAAGTGAAATGAAACATGACCACATCACAGACGAACCCAGTCAGACGGGACACTTTTTAATGTAGAATTTATCTAGTAAAGCTCCTTTTTAGGGGTGAGATTCTACAAAAGGGTTTACAGTGTGTTTCTCATTCACTCATTCACACACATTCATACAAAGGTTCTTTTGGATAACAAATGTGTTTTTTTCTGATCTCATCTCATATCACTCATACACTGATAAGCATATCAGTGACAAAGTGAGCACACTGATACCCGGAGGACCTTGGGATTAATTCGCCACTTAGTGGACAACCACTTCACTGTCTGAGCCACAGCAGCTCAGATGGTAGAGAGGTCATTTATGAATGAAGGGAACAGAATCGAAAAGAATCCAAGACCAAAATAAACTAAAGTCCATATATTCTGTGTCCACACTGGTTGTGTATGTAGTGCTGAAATAACCACGGAGCTCCCGGGAAAAGACGCCACCTGGATGGCTGCATCTGTCTCTCCAGAACTCCAACATCCAGCTCTGCATCAGGGGCAGATGAAGCCCTCCCTGCCATGGACCCTGATGCCCCCCACACCTTCACACAGATGAAGCCCTCCTTGCCATGGACCCTGATGCCCCCCCACACCTTCACACAGATGAAGCCCTCCTTGCCATGGACCCTGATGCCCCCCCACACCTTCACACAGATGAAGCCCTCCCTGCCATGGACCCTGATGCCCCCCCACACCTTCACACAGATGAAGCCCTCCCTGCCATGGACCCTGATGCCCCCCCACACCTTCACACAGATGAAGCCCTCCCTGCCATGGACCCTGATGCCCCCCCACACCTTCACACAGATGAAGCCCTCCCTGCCATGGACCCTGATGCCCCCCCACACCATCACAGATGCAGCCCTCCCTGCCATGGACCCTGATGCCCCCCCACACCATCACAGATGAAGCCCTCCCTGCCATGGACCCTGATGCCCCCCCACACCATCACAGACGCTGGCTTTAAACCTTTCTCTGAGAACAGCCTGGATGCTCTTTCTCAGCAGTTTGTCCCAGAAGCAGCTGAAAGGTGGACTCATCTGCCCACAGAAGACGTGTCCACTGTCTTTCTGTCCATCTGAGACGAGCTGGGCTCCAGAGAACTGGGCCGTGTTCCTGCACAGAGCTGATATATGGCTTCCTCCTGGTGTAATACAGTTTCAGGTTACATTACTGGACCGTGTTGAGCGGAAATGCTTCTCCCAGCTCCTCCTGAGCCCATGTGGCCGTATGGATCACGGTGGCCGTATGGATCACGGTGCCTATATGGATCACGGTGCCTGGATCACGGTGGCCGTATGGATCACGGTGGCCGTATGGATCACGGTGGCCGTATGGATCACGGTGCCTGTATGGATCATGGTGGCCGTATGGATCACGGTGGCCGTATGGATCATGGTGCCTGTATGGATCATGGTGGTCGTATGGATCACGGTGCATGGATCACGGTGGCCGTATGGATCACGGTGCCTGTATGGATCACGGTGGCCGTATGGACTATGGTGGCCGTATGAATCTTGGTGGCCGTATGGATCATGGTGGCCGTATGGACTATGGTGGCCGTATGGATCATGGTGGCCATATGGATCATGGTGGCTGTATGGACTATGGTGGCCGTATGGACTATGGTGGCCGTATGGATCACGGTGGCCGTATGGATCACGGTGGCCGTATGGATCACGGTGGCCGTATGGATCACGGTGGCCGTATGGATCATGGTGGCTGTATGGACTATGGTGGCCGTATGGATCATGGTGGCCGTATGGATCATGGTGGCCGTATGGACTATGGTGGCCGTATGGATCATGGTGGCCGTATGGATCATGGTGGCCGTATGGACTATGGTGGCCGTATGGATCATGGTGGCCGTATGGATCATGGTGGCCGTATGGATCATGGTGGCTGTATGGATCATGGTGGCTGTATGGATCATGGTGGCCGTATGGATCATGGTGGCCGTATGGACTATGGTGGCCGTATGGACTATGGTGGCCGTATGGATCATGGTGGCCGTATGGATCATGGTGGCTGTATGGACTATGGTGGCCGTATGGATCATGGTGGCTGTATGGATCATGGTGGCTGTATGGACTATGGTGGCCGTATGGATCATGGTGGCTGTATGGACTATGGTGGCTGTATGGATCATGGTGGCTGTATGGACTATGGTGGCCGTATGGATCATGGTGGCCGTATGGATCATGGTGGCTGTATGGACTATGGTGGCCGTATGGATCATGGTGGCTGTATGGATCATGGTGGCTGTATGGATCATGGTGGCTGTATGGATCATGGTGGCCGTATGGATCATGGTGGCCGTATGGATCATGGCTGTATGGATCATGGTGGCTGTATGGATCATGGTGGCTGTATGGATCATGGTGGCCGCATGGATCATGGCTGTATGGATCATGGTGGCCGTATGGATCATGGCTGTATGGATCATGGTGGCTGTATGGACTATGGTGGCCGTATGGATCATGGTGGCTGTATGGATCATGGTGGCTGTATGGACTATGGTGGCCGTATGGATCATGGTGGCTGTATGGACTATGGTGGCTGTATGGATCATGGTGGCTGTATGGATCATGGTGGCCGTATGGATCATGGTGGCCGTATGGATCATGGTGGCCGTATGGATCATGGTGGCTGTATGGACTATGGTGGCCGTATGGATCATGGTGGCTGTATGGATCATGGTGGCAGTATGGATCATGGTGGCCGTATGGATCATGGTGGCCGTATGGATCATGGTGGCCGTATGGATCATGGTGGCCGTATGGATCATGGTGGCTGTATGGACTATGGTGGCCGTATGGATCATGGTGGCCGTATGGATCATGGTGGCTGTATGGACTATGGTGGCCGTAAGGATCATGGTGGCTGTATGGACTATGGTGGCGTGATGACGGTTTCTCCTGCAGTACTGCCTGAGAGCTCCCAGCTCATCCAGCAGGGCTTTCTGTCCTTTCCACGCTGAGGTTTCCCCAGACTCCCTGAATCTTTTCACAAAACATTGTCACTTTTATATTTGATCAACTTTTTCTTTGCCTCTTTTAGAATGTTTACTGAGTGATTAGATTACAGATTTGTTTCTATTTTCTAAATACAATGAATTTGGTCAGTGAAAAGTCTGTTAAATAAAGGTTCAAACTAATGAAATAATAACAAATTTAGGGTTTTAGTTGCACTTCAGCAAATTTCCCAACATTTCTGTGGATGGGGTTTGTTTTTATGTGCCACTCAGAAGGTCAGCCACATAGTGGCACTTCACAGAGCCAAACACACATGTGTAGGCATTCATTTAGCTTTGGTTTACAATAAAGTTTGGGTAGAGCGTAAGTGGGCGGTCAGCCTGTGAAGACAGTTTGGATGAGGCTGAATATTTTGCCTTGCTTTTTCTTGTCCATTGTCTTCAGTGTGTGGCACCTCTCTGCTGCAGCAGAAAGGTCTCTCTGTGATGTGGCGCGCTCAGATCAGAGCGCACATTGTTTGTTTCAGGGAGGTCCATACAATAGCTGGTCTTTTGGTAGCTCGGAGCTTTGAGAATGAACGCAGAACACTATTGAACCTTTTAACATAGGCAGTGTAATGGATGGGAGACATGCCAGGCTGTAGCAGGACACCAAGTTAGAGTTTAGCAGCACTTTATGCAGTTGGCCTGTGGTGACCTCTATTTTGAGAGATGAAACGTCACAAGTTAAGCAGAAGAGTTCTGGCTCATTGTAAGGTCTTTCTATTGTTGTTCCAATGGACTTTGAAGATTTGTTGCCATGCACACTGGATTTGCAGTGTGAGTGTCTCGGTATAGTTTAATACTCAAAATAATTATCTCACAGCTTTTTACTGAACAGTTTTCCTTGACTTTAAAAAGCAAATGAAGTACACCTTTTGTCTTTTTACCACTTTGTTTAATGAAGGTTTAATTATATATTATCTTAGAATTTCTTCTTCATATTTCGTGTAAAGTATTACCTTCAACGTTGGTAATTAAAAAAGAAAGTAAAGGAAAAACTCAAAGTGAAAGAATTTGTCCAGCTGCTCACTCTCACTGTCCTGGCCTCACCTACTTCCATCAGTAACAGTTTGTATGACTGGATGAAAGTAATTAAACATCACTTTGAATGTTGTAGCAACAAGGAATTGTGGTACAAATGTAGTTCTTGGTGTGCAGGACAATTTGAACCTTTGTCTTAGCTGTACATCTGGCAGTTCTTACATTACATGTTGGAACCTGGCTGACTGAGGAAATGTGTCACCTGGAAACAGCTGTGATGACATGAGAAATCAGCACCAACATATTTTATAGTACAATGACTTTCATAAAAGCATCATCACTTCCCAATCCTAAGTGTTGAACAAGTATGAGCTGTATTGTCTTTTAGACAGGCAGCTCCTTCCACTGAGATTTCCTTCAGATCGATGCTTATCTAGGAAATCCAAAGAATTTCCACAGTCAAAGACTCTCAGATTCAGATTCAGATGTTTGTCTGTGTAAGTACACGACTTTAACAAAAGTACAAGAGTACAAAGATAAACAACATTATTTCTTTGCCTTTAAAAAAAAAAAGAAAAAAAAAAGGATGATTGGTTAATGTTATGCTTTATGTACATTCATATGATCAGAATGTTATGGTTGGGTGGCGTGTTCTGATTTCGAACCCTAATGGCCGGAGGGTAAAAACTCCTCCTGAAGCCTGATTTATGCTTCAGACGCAAAGCCTCTGACGCTCGGACGCAGAGCCTCTGCGAGCGTCAAAATCTTGACCACTCCCCCACGCAGAGGCTCTGCGCGCGTTCTCGTGCACCTCAAAAAAATCCTGACAGCGCGATAGACGCACGCAGACCACCAACGGAAGTACGCAGACAAAAGCGGCTGTGATTGGTCCTCGGTGTGCTTTTCCGGGTTTAACAAGTGTAGCAAACTCCCCAGTCTCTTCCCTGGTCTGGTTCAACGGGCGTACAGACCACCTACGCTTCCTCCTTCGTCTTTTCGCCAACTCCAATAGCAGAATCCTTTCTTCTTCAAGGTTGAGCAACTCCATATCCATCTCCATAGTATCTTGCAGACGCACCATTGTTGTTTTGACCAGGATCAGCGTGTCAGCGGAATATATAGGCCTACACTCCCCCCACCGAAGTTCTCGCGACTCGCGAGAGTCATGTTATGGTTGCAGAACCATAACATGTAAAGTGGTTCGTGACCAGAGCAAAGCAATACGTCAAGACGATAGACGCAGAACTATAATCTGCCCTTGAGTCTCTCAGTCTTGGCCACGATGCTTCTGAGCTATTTGCCTAATTTCAGCACTTGAAACAGGCTATTGTTGGGGTGGTTCAATAATCCTTCATAATCCTGCTGTAAATGTGCTGCAGTGATGGGGCAGTTACGGATCACTCTGTAGGGCTATTTGATCCTGACCAGGAAGTGATGTTCCGTGACAGGATGCTATGCACAGCGCCTGAGTAGAAAGACTTTAGGATCCTTCCTCTGTAGTCTCAGGTGGTACAGACGCTGCTTTGCCCTTTTGGTCTGAACCTGTATGTGGGCAGACTACAGTGTCTCAGGGCCTGAGATAAAATGTGGTTCATGTATGGTTCCAACACACTGAGGGCACCTCTGTTGCTTTGAGTCTATGAGTTTGTTCTACTGGGTGTAATGGCATTTACAAAAGCCCATAAGTTACAATATTGTGATAAAAAATGGTATAACCCTGAAAGAGGAGAGAGTCCCTGACTGCTCTGCAATATCTATATTGGTCGAGTAGGTATTGATGGTGCTCATGTCAGGACTGTTTGGATTTTCATGCAAGGTATAAGCTGTTGTTTTGGGGGGGAAAGTTTTTGTCTTAACATGATCTCTCTGTGTAGGAAAAGGTCAGCGTGGACATGGTGGCTCAGACAGAACTATGGCTAACATAGTCCAGAGGATAAATGTGACTCTGGGGGAGCGTGGGGACAGATTGACCCGTGCTGAGGATAAGACTGTGAAGATGATGCACAAAGCGCAGCAGTTTGCCGACACGGCTCATAAGGTGACGTTTGCATCCTTTCCACAAGACCAGATCAAAAACAAAAATATAACAACAGAGCTGGTATTTAAAATGAGTGCATGTCATGTGTATAACAAATATATGGCATTGTTTATTTCATTCAGCTGGCACTGAGGTGTTCAAAGTAGAGCGTGTTGGAGGATGAGGATAAGGTGGACACTAACACCATCACACGCTCAGATGCTGATGACCCTCTGAGAAGATGAATGGAGGGGCTCCCAGGACTCGACTCTCACTAACATCCTGAGTTTCTAACTGAGACTAAAATTTGCAATGCTGTCCATATGACATTAATCTTTCAATGTTTTTAGTGTTTGCTTGATAAGAAAAACAGTGAGATTTATAAGTGATATGCTGCATTTACACAAGGTGTGTTTTCATATTGTTGGCTTTAAACAACCCTGGCAGTTCTATGAAGTTACAGCTCGCTGTTGTTTAAATGATTTCTCACCTCTGCATTCGTCTGTGTAAGACAGGCAGCAGCTCTGCCCAGGGTCAGTGGTGTTTATCTACATTGGTTTGGAATTCCTCTAACTGAATTGAATTTGTGTTCAATGTCTGTTTATGCAGTATAGACTGCAGTGTCATGTGCGTTGTCCTCGTTGTTCGTATCAGTCCTAAGCATCACACGTTTCTTTTGTTTGATTTTTTTGGTCCTCCTGTCTGAGCTTACATGTGAGGCTGTGTCATGAGGAGGGTGTTCAAGCTGGATCACAATGTTGAACAGTGTGAGTGAAGGTTGTCTGTGTTGTAGTTTAGATTAACCCAAAGCAAAACTGCTGACTTTAGTTAAAGCCCTTCATGTTTGGGAGTGGAATAATTACATGATAAAAATCAACTGATATGATTCTAACTGACTCTTTCATTTTTTGTTCAATGTCTTTTATCCCAGTAATACAAATGTTTTTCATTATTAATCAGTTGGCATAGTTTTCTGTCATCTCTTTGACCAAACTAAATAAAAGCATGTGGATATATATATAAGGTAAAGCACTGTCCCATTGTCCATCATTTTTGGCTTCGGAGGTTGCTTTAATGCACCTATAGTCAGAGACCAGGTTGCAACAATGTCAGATAAAATTGAAAATTAGGTAACAGGGGATGTTAGACTTGTATTCATCAAGCAGGAGCCCATCTCATTATTGACCTCTGAGCTTTGTTAACCTTTTAAAAAGTTCCCCACCTCTTGTGTAGAAACACTGGGGGTCTAATATAAACTTTTCTACTCTCTTTTAGCATACTCCTACCTTGTACTAAAGGTATGAAATCATTAAGAAACTTGTAATGTAATCTTCCTCCTGAATGTCAGTATATATTAATCTTACTGTAATTCTGTGTCATTTAATTTTTGTTAAAGTAAACATGTTTCTGTCGTAGCTTTGCTAAGTTCCTTTACTGCTCTACTTAAGATTTACATAACTTCTTGATCAACTTGTCCTTAGTGTTGTTAACAAAGAGCAAACTTTATTCAGATTGTGATGTGAAGTCCCTGTAATCAAACTGAAGAATGGAATATGTTTGGGGGGGAAATACAAGAGCAGTTTAAATTTTCAACTGAGGAAAATTATACTGAAAATGATATGAATCAGTGATTTCTTTATGCTTTTTTCTGTTTCTGTCATCAACTCAGCTAATACATAAAAACTCCTGAAACGAGTGATATCTAAAGATGGTGGTCGATATTACCAACAAACCCAAATATTTGAGGTGTTGGGGTTACATAACCTGACAAAACCATCTGAGATGTCCTCTGTAGTAGAAACTGTTTTCTAAAGAGCATGCACTAAAAAAGATGTTTAAGTGGGACACTCAAAAACAATGGAAACACATAGTATTAAGGTTTACAGGTAGGCGGGATGTAAGATGTAAGTAGAGGCGGAACAGGCTGGTAAAAGGTAAGTGGTTTATTTACAATAGTGATCTTAGGTTGTGCAAAAGTGGAGGGAGTGTTCTCCTCTGGGCCATGATTTGGGTCTGTGGTGAACAACAATCTGGCGTCAGATTCAAAGTCAATAGTTTATCGAAACTAACAACATGAACAAAGTAATGCAAGTTATGTTCTAAAGCATTGAACATGACTGCCTTTACATTATAATCAGAATCAAATTTATTGGCTTGGTGTAACACACAAGGCTTTTGGCTCCTGCTGTGGGTGTCTCTATGAAGGAAGACACAATAGAAAAATTTCCATGTTATTCACAGCATACGATACTGAGCAACATACAGATTATATTCATGAATTCATGGTTATAAATAATGTTCAATAGCCGGCAGTAAACAGGTTGCTTGTCTTTAGCTCAACTACTTGTGTCCAGAGGCTGAAGTCACTTCTGAGCTTCTTTTGCTCACAACAACTGCTCCACTTTTTGAGGTTTCCTCGTTTACACCTTTCATGCAGATTAAACTTGTGCAGATTTTCTCTGATGGTAGATATGTACACTTCCAAAACATCACAGTAAAAAGTTAAGAAAACAAAAAATTTCAAGGGACTTACTGGACTAGATTTCTGAGTTGAAGCCAAGTCAAACTTTTTGAAGTTTTGAAGAGAATCACCTATTGTTATCGCATTTAATTGTTTGGTTAGACAATTCATCATTTCACGTGTATAAAAACTTCAGATTTTGAGGTTTATATATTGTAACCTTTCATAAAAAAACACTGAATAATATACAATGTAGGTTTTCAAAGTGTGCACAGAAAAAGCTTCTAAAAACTCTTTCCCACCATTTTAACTTGAATCTAGACTTGAACAGATCATTACATGTTTCTCAGTAATGCAAGTTTCTTTTTCATAATTCACTCTTAAACAAATTCTAATTGCCTTAGTATTCTTGTGCTTTCTACTTCTGTGTGAACTGAAAGTTTTAATATTGATAGTTTTAAAATTATAGTTCAGAAAGGAGCAAATGGTATCCAACATGAGTGAAAAAAGTATGTTGAGTTCAAATTTCTCTGAACTCACAAAAAAATTTAGACATCCTCTCTTTTGTCAGTGCTGCAATGTGACCTGGTTAGGTGTGATTTTAACGCACTCAGTTGGGTCACATGGAACTGTAAAAATCGGATTAAGGGCTATTAAGGTGTCATGTACACACCTTAATCTGACAACAAATTGGATCGGATCTGATTAAGACCCGGTTGAAAGTCAAATTAAATGTGCTTGTCCACTGGTGAAGCATGTGGTGAATCAGACTTTGCGTTCTGCGCATGCTCCAGATGTTTTCCCGGGGTCGTGAACCGGAAGTCAAAGGAGACGATATTCCTGTTGTTGTCGCCGTCAGAAAGAAACAAACAACGCGATGGAGAACGCTCCGTTGGGCATCGTTTGTGCAACAAGCAGCTCATCACAGAGCAAATGTAGAGGGACGTAGCTTCATCTGGCTCTGCGTTCTCCATCTTTCTCCAATGCCTGAGTTTGTTGTTGTTGTTGGTGGTGAAGAGGTCAACAGGAAGTGGCTCTATTAGCAATAGTTAAAATGGGTACAGCGCCACCTATCATACGGGGTATGACACGCTTTGTGTTAATGATTCGATTCATTCACCGCCATATATCCAAGGAGAATTACCCTTGCCCAAATAAGAAGCAAAACCCAACTATAGCTATAACCTAATTAATCTCATCATGTAGACCCACTGAGTGTTTTGAAGTTACACACACTGTAGATACAGGGCCAGTGAACTTCTGTCCTGTGCCTCATTCAATGATGCCTCAATAGACTTTCTTGACTTGAGCGGATGAAACAACAGAGCCAACATTTTATAGATTAACTGCAATTAGAACAAGACAACAAGTCATTTTGGTAGAATTTCTTTTTTTTTTAGAATTTGTACAATATTTGTACAAGTCTACAACATCCGGAGGATTCGCCCCTTCCTCACCGACAAGGCAGCGCAGGTGCTCATCCAGGCTCTTGTCATCTCCCACCTGGACTACTGCAACTCGCTCCTTCCTGGCGCCCCGGCTTCTGCCATCAGACCTCTGGAGCTGGTTCAGAAAGCTGCTGCTCGTCTGGTGTTCAATCTCCCCAAGTTCTCCCACACCACTCCCCTTCTCCACTCTCTACACTGGCTCCTGTAGCTGCAGCATCCAGTTTCAGACTATGGTGCTGGCCTACAGGGCAGTGGAAGGAACAGCTCCTTCATACCTCCAGGCTATGGTCAAGCCCCTACACCCCCGCCCGACCACTTCGCTCTGCGGCCTCCAGGCGGCTGGCTGCCCCGTCACTCAGGGGTCCCTGCACACGATCGACACGGTCACGGCTTTTCTCTGTTCTGGCACCCCGATGGTGGAACGATCTCCCGACTGATATCAGGACAGCTGAGTCGCTGCCCATCTTTCGCCGCAGGGTGAAAACCGGGAGCAGGTCGTTTAGGCCAACAGAGGAGTCGTTTAGGCCCCCCTGCAGTCGTTTAGGCCCCCCTGCAGTCGTTTAGGCCAGGCTACCTGAGCAGCTGAAATCTTTATTATTGTACATTCGTTATTATAAGATATAAGTCAGCTCTACTGGTCTGTCTAGGTAGCCTACATATCTATGGTAAATATTGGCCATGTTTATTTTGCAGTTATTCATAGGATATAAACATTAAACATTAAAACACACACAAGCGCACGAAAGACGCTTAAGAGAACTGCGAGTTGCTTGGAAATTGGAAGAGGAGATGCAAAACTGCCAACAAACGTTGTGTGAAAATAAACCACATGCACACATTCGTTGGACAATAATGCTGTAGCCTAATCATTTAGAAGCCCGTTTGGCGGTTTGTGAGAATTAAAATAGTTATTTAGGCTATAAGATAAGCATCCGCATTGCCATCAAAAGGGTGACTGATCTGAAACCACCGCGCGCTCTCTCTAAAAAATAGATAAACCAGGGAAGCAATTGTACACGCCCCAGCTACTGCGGAAATTATGTGATCAGGATTCCAAAAATATTCTCACAAACCACGAATCAAACTGGCTTCTGAATAACAAATTATTAGGTATTAATAATTATTATCCAACGAATGTGGTGTTTCAGATCAGTCAACCTTTCGATGACAATGCATGCTTATCTTATTCAATTCAATTCAATTCATTTTTATTTATATAGCGCCAAATACAACAAATGTCATCTCAAGGCACTTAGATAGTAAGTCCAATTCAAGCCAGTTGGAATTCAATTAATTAATAATAATCATAATTCATAAAATAATCCAATTCGTTCATATAGAGCCAATTCAAAAACAATTTCCTAGCTAAGAAAACCAACAGATTGCACTGAAAACTTTTTGTTTTTCGGTCCAATCTCCCGGCCTGAGCGTGCCTGAGGCGACTGTGGAGAGAAACGACTCCCTTTTAACAGGAAGAAACCTCTGGCAGAACCAGACTCAGGAAGGGTGGCCATCCGCCTCGACCAGCTGGGGTTTGAGAAGACAGAAAGGGGTGAGGGGGGAGGGGGGGGCCGCGGCGGCAGCACTGTAACACCATTCAAAGGATATCTGTTGGAACAGGGAAACACGAGTTAATGACCATAATAATGTCACATATACATAAAGAGAGTAAAGTGAGGAAAGGTGTGACAGATGAGGCCCCCCAGCAGTCTGGGCCTATAGCAGCTTAACTATGGGATGTTTCAGGATTACCTGAGCCATCCCTATTCAAGGTAAACACAAGAAACTTGTGCTAACGAAAAAGAAATAATAAAATAAAGGACCAGACTCAGTGAGTAATTCCCTATACTCCCTATATAGATCTGCTCCTCACACCACAACAACCATCTTTTTACAGCCACAAGCTACCTCAGCCTCTCACCAACTGCACACCAGTCACAGCGGGGTGGGGATGCAAACCCTGGTTCGGGTAGGGGAAGAAATAAAAGAGGTAAGATAAGCAGGAATGGGATTCAAACCCTGGTTCGGGTAGGGGGTAATGAAAGTATAGAGGGTGCCAGAGGTGGAGGCAGAACAAGACACACTAGCAGACACACTATCAGATTCAACAGACCTAACTATAAGCTTTATAAAAAAGGAAAGTTTTAAGCCTGGTCTTAAAAGTGGAAAGGGTGTCTGCTTCCCGGACATTTACTGGCAGCTTATTCCACAATAGAGGGGCCTGATAACTGAAGGCTCTGCCTCCCATTCTACTTTTAGAAACTCTGGGAACCTCAAGTGAACCTGCAGTTTGGGAACGAAGTGCTCTGTTAGGAAAATATCTTACAATGAGATCTTTAAGATATGATGGAGCTCGGTCATTAAGAGCTTTATATGTAAGGAGAAGAATCTTAAATTCTATTCTGAATTTAACAGGGAGCCAATGAAGAGAAGCTAAAACTGGAGAAATATGATCTCTCCTGTTAGTTCTCATCAAAACTCTGGCTGCAGCATTTTGGATCAGCTGGAGGCTTTTCAGAGAATATGTGGGACAGCCCAATAATAAAGAATTACAGTAGTCCAATCTTGAAGTAACAAATGCATGAATTAGTTTTTCTGCATCACTCTGAGACAAGATGTTCCTGATTTTAACAATATTACGAAGGTGAAAGAAGGCAGTCCTAGAAACCTGTTTTATATGCGAGTCAAATGATAAGTTCTGGTCAAAAATAACTCCAAGGTTCCTCACTGTAGAACTAGAAGCCAAGGAAATACCATCTAGAGTAACTATATAGCTAGACAATTTCTCCCTGAAACGCTCAGGTCCAAAGATAACGACTTCAGTTTTGTCTGAATTTAGAAGCAGACAGTTCTGAGTCATCCAGGTCTTTATGTCTTTAAGACATGCTTGTAGTCTGACCAACCTATTGGGTTCATCTGGTTTTATAGATAAGTACAACTGAGTATCGTCAGCATAGCAATGGAAATTTATGCCATGCTGTCTAATAATGTTACCTAATGGAAGCATGTATAAAGTGAAAAGAATCGGTCCAAGCACAGAACCCTGGGGAACTCCATGACTTACTCTGGTGTGTGAGGAAGATTCTTCATTTACAAGAACAAACTGAAATCTATCAGATAAATATGACTTAAACCAGCCTAATGCAGTTCCTTTAATCCCAATAACATGTTCAAGTCTCTGTAATAAGATACTGTGATCGACCGTATCAAATGCAGCACTGAGATCCAACAGGACAAGCACAGACACAAGTCCGCTATCAGAGGCTAAGAGGAGATCATTGGTAACTTTCAGCAGTGCAGTTTCTGTGCTATGATGCACTCTGAATCCTGACTGAAACTCTTCAAACAGATTATTTCTGTGTAAGTGATCACAAAGCTGAGCTGCAACTATTTTTTCAAGAACTTTAGACATAAAAGGGAGATTGGATATAGGTCTATAATGAGCCAACACTTCTGAGTCTAGAGTAGGTTTTTTAAGTAAAGGTTTAATTACAGCAACCTTAAAAGTCTGAGGTACATATCCTGTCAACAAAGACAGATTGATCAAATCCAATATGGAAGTGTCAATTAATGGGAAAACCTCCTTGAACAGTCTGGTTGGGATTGGGTCTAAAACACAAGTTGATGGTTTAGAAGAGACTATTGCTGTTGTTAGTTCAGAGAGATCAACTGGGCAGAAGCCGTCTAAATACAAATCAGGTTCTAAAGATACTTCTAAAGCTGCTGTACTTGATGATACATCACTGATAATAGTGGGAAGGACTCCATCAATCTTCTCTCTGATAGAAACAATTTTATTAATAAAGAAGCTCATGAAATCATCACTGCTGAGAGTTAAAGGAATACCTGGCTCAGCAGAGCTCGGACTCTTAGTCAGACTGGCTACAGTGCTGAAGAGAAACCTGGGATTGTTCTTATTCTCTTCTATCAATGATGAATAATAAGCAGTTCTAGCTTTACGAAGGGCTTTCTTATACGTTATTAAACTATCTTTCCAGACTAACTGAGACTCTTCTAAATTAGAGGAACGCCACTGTCTCTCCAGCTTTCTTGCAGTCTGCTTTAAAGCACGCAGCTGTGAATTATACCAAGGAGCCAACCTCTTCTGACTGATTACCTTCCTTTTCAGAGGGGCAACATTGTCCAGTGCTGTACGCATTGAAACTATAGTGCTGTCAACAAGAGAGTGCTGCTGGAGTAAAGTTTAGGTAGTCGTCCTCTGTCATATCTGCACATGGCAGTGAAGAAAAGGATGATGGAATTAATTCTTTAAATCTGGTTACATCATCCTCTGATAGACACCTTCTATATGTAAATTTCTTCTCAGAAACTGTATAGTCAAGTAATGTAAACGCAAAGGTTATCAGAAAATGGTCAGATAAGACAGGGTTATGAGGGAACACTGTTAACTGTTCACTCTCAATGCCATAAGTCAGCACAAGATCAAGGGTGTGATTAAGGCAGTGAGTCGGTCTGTGAACACTCTGAGAAAATCCAATAGAGTCTAATATAGAATTAAAGTTCATATTCAGGCTGTCATTTTCAACATCTACATGAATATTAAAGTCACCCACTACAATGACTTTATCTGTACTCAGCACTAACTGGGATAAAAACTCTGAGAATTCAGACAGAAACTCAGAATAAGGGCCAGGTGGACGATACACAACAACAAACACAAGAGGTTTCTGGGATTTCCACTTTGCGTGGGAAAAACTGAGAATCAGAGATTCAAAAGAGCTCAAACTAATCTTGGGTCTGGGACTGATTAGTAACCCTGATCTGAAAATAGCTGCCACTCCTCCTCCTCTGCCTGTGGTTCCAGGAACGTGAACATTTAAACAGTCAGAGGGAGTTGATTCATTAATGCTAACATGATGCTAACATGATGCTAACATGATCCTCCTGCTGCAGCCAGGTTTCTGTAAGACAAAATATGTCAATATGATGATCACAAATCAACTCATTCACTAACAGAGACTTGGAAAGGAGAGATCTGATATTCAGCAGACCACATTTAATAGTTTGATGTTTTTGTTCAGTTAAAGTTTTTGTTTTAATAATTTCTTTTTGCACAAGAGGATTTGCTCCTTTTGTGTTAATCGATTGGGGGGGTAGCAGCAGGTGGGAAGCTGCAGAGAAGTGTGTAAGACTACAACTCTGCATCCTGGTCTGAGCCCTGGGTTGTCATGTTTTAGGGTGGCAAATAAATTCATCCATATTTCTAGAAATGAGAGCTGCTCCTTCCAAAGTGGGATGGATGCCGTCTCTCCTCATCAGACCAGGTTTCCTCCAGAAAGATTGCTAATTATCTATGTAGCCCACGTTGTTTGCTGGACACCATCTAGACAACCAGCGATTGTAGGACGACATGCGGCTAAACATGTCATCACTGGTCAGATTTGGCAGGGGTCCAGAGAAAACTACGGAGTCCGACATTGTTTTGGCAAAATTACACACCGATGCAACATTAATTTTAGTGACCTCCGATTGGCGTAACCGGGTGTCATTAACGCCGACGTGAATAACTATTTTACCATATTTACGTTTATCCTTAGCCAGCAGTTTTAAATAGGATTCTATGTCGCCCGCTCTGGCCCCTGGAATGCATTTGACTATGGCCGCTGGTGTCTCTAATGCCACGTTTCTGACTATGATGGTGAACAACGGGCTTGACTTTAGAGCTATGCCTCTTCCTGTCAGTCACCCAGCCACGTTGTAATCCTGGCTGCTCAGGTTCTGCTAGGGGGAGGCTAATTGAGCTAGCTACGCTAGGTGGCTCCACACTGGCTAAAGGGGCCTGGCTCGCTATCGGTTGATTTTCAACAGTGCAGAGCCGAGCTTCCAATTCAGATAACCTCGCCTCCAAAACTACAAAAAGACTACATTTGTTACATGTACCATTATCGCTAAAGGAGGCAGAGGAGTAACTAAACATCTGACACACGGAGCAGGTGAAAGCAGGAGAAGGAGGAAGAGAACCGGTAGCCATGCTACGCTAGAGAACCAGACACACCGTTAAAAAGTGAGAATAAAGATCTGTAGGAGTGTGTTAGAACAGAACGGTAAGCTATAGAGTTTAACTATGCAAAATTGTGTAAGTTATAGATCGAAATAAAGTGATTATCAGTACTCCAAGCGGAGCAAGAAATTCCACAGTGCACAAGCAAGGTAACAGGAAGTGATGCAACACGTCTTACCGCAAAGCGTCACAGCGTCACATAAATCACTATTTTAATTCTCACAAGCCGCGCAAATCTAACGGGCTTCTAAATAATTACAGCATTATTGTCCAATGAATGTGGCAATGCGGATGATTATTTCCACAATTTTATGAATTTATAAATCACCATTTATTAAATAAAAAAAACGTTTCCACACTAAAGTTGGTTATTAAATAATTTACCATAGATATGTAGGCTACCCAGACAGACCAGTAGAGCTGACTTATATCTTATAATAACGAATGTACAATAATAAAGATTTCAGCTGCTCAGGTAGCCTGGCCTAAACGACTGCAGGGGGGGCTACACGACTGCTCCCTGTGGCCTAAACGACTCCTCTGTCGGCCTAAACGACTGCAGGGGGGGCTACACGACTGCGGCCTAAACGCCAATGGCCTAAACGACCTGTATCCTGAAAACCCACCTCTTCAGGAAACACTACCCTGCTCCGTCCTAGTTCTTTACGCACTTATTGTTTCCTCCACCTCTGGCACCTTCTATACTTTCATTACCCCCTACCCGAACCAGGGTTTGAATCCCATTCCTGCTTTTCTTACCTCTTTTATTTCTTCCCCTACCCGAACCAGGGTTTGCATCCCCACCCCGCTGTGACTGGTGTGCAGTTGGTGAGAGGCTGAGGTATCTGACTTATCGCACTTACTCTAGCACTAGTTTTGCTCTTAGCTTTTTGGTTTTGGAAGGAAATGCACTTATGATTTCTTGTGACCTGAAGTTCTTTTGCCTACCGATGTTGAACGCACTTATTGTAAGTCGCTTTGGTTAAAAGCGTCTGCAGAATGACCGTAATGTAATGTAATGTAATATCCATGTATACAGATACAATATACACACACTCATACACATTTGCCAATTTAGACTTGCAATAGATCCTTCCTTCCCATTTTGTCAACATAACAGTATCAATTAACATATACAAAGATATTTTCTTTTTCCATTTGTGGCCGGATTCATACTCGTAGATGTTAGAATTGTAAAACCCAACATTAATATTTTTGATTTTACAATGAATAAACAACAAGACTTCAAAACGCTGGTTGCACTTGACAAAACCAGGACGACTTGAACTGCAATTGGTGGACGAAAAACCCTGCAAAATTGCTTAGTAGAGCCTGTACGTTTTTTTAAGTAGATGGACAGTAGTTGGCCTGACCACCACTTGGGTCTACTAAAGCCTGATGACAACTTTTGCCAACATAAATGATGTATTTAGTCCATTTTTAAACAAAAAAACATAATAAATGTATTATTATTATTATTAATAATAATAATAATAATAATAAATAATGAGTTTTTGGTGCAATGGATATCTTAAGTTCAGTTTGATTACAGATCCTAATAAGGGGAACAATTTAAAGTTTTTTTTCTTTTCTAAAGTGAACTGTGACAAGAGCTTCCTGCGGGAATGATGCTATTCTAGGATTGTTGGAGACTTCTTCAATCATCTTGCAGCCCATTGAACTTGGAGGACCCGGCCTGGCCAAGATGGCAGCCGTTGTAAATGTTCTCCACTTGTTAATTCTTTTCCAGACAGTAGAATGCCTGATTGTTACATTGTTTTGAGATCTGCTCTCTCTTCTCCACCTCTTCCCATATGCAAAAGCATACATACTTCTTCCTGAAGGTCTTAGAGAGTTCTTTTGATTTCACTGTGGTAAAACTACAGTCAAGTTAAAAATGACATACTGCTCGTTGCACATGTTCCCATTATTTGTACCTGATGTGATGGACCTGATTTTAATTCTAGGCATGATAAGTAATAATGCATGTGGGGATGCCCTTCCTCTTTCCTAACAGAAAATATTTTTTCTTGCGATTGCATTTTACAAATAACTTTTTTAATGTGATTAATTTAGTTTTATTTGTCATATTATATTATCTCAATCTCTCAGTATTGTTAAAATGAAGATCAAACATCTGTATGTTTAATTTTATTAATAAAGAGACATGTTTTAATGCCACGTCCTAATTCATTTTTTTTCACAACAGTACAATAAAGTCAAAATGGACTCTGTTTTGAAATGCTAAGGGTCTTTGTACCTGATTCGATCTTGTCTCATGATGCCAGATGTGTTCTAATGAGAAACCTGCCTATATATAGGGATTGTGACCTGGGGTTCAAATCCCACCTTGATACCACCATTAAAAAGGTACTAACTCCAGTAGGGCTCCTCCACAAGACCCCCTTACACTACCTACCCACTTTGGATATGATATATGAATGTAAGTCGCTTTGGATAAAAGCATCTGCCAAATGCATAAACATGAAATGAAAACTTTAGTGATCAGTGACAGCAACTGCATGTGAAGGATAAAAATGGTGTCCATGATGGTATTGTCACCTTGTAAAAAGAATGTTTTTTAGCTCTAACAATTTAACCCTCACCCCTAACTTCTCTAATACTGCACAAGTGTAGCCGGAGTGACTCGACTCTGGCTAAAAGTGTTCCTCTCTGTGTTGTGCTGTTGTAGTTAAAGGAAACGAGGACCACCTCTGCTTGCCAGCCAGAAGGAGGGGGGATTTATTCTGTATGTAAACAAATATGCTGAAAGTACAGCCACTTTGCCGCCTCTCACACACACCACTCCTCAACGATCCTGTAGACCAGAGGTCCGTTTCACAAAGCAGGTTCAGAGAAAACTCTGAGTTTATTAACCCTGAAATGAGGGAAACTCTGAGTTTTCCGTTTCACAAAGGGAGGTAACTCAACCCAGAGAAAGAGGGGTAACTCTAGCCTGTTTCACAAAGAGAGGTAACTTAAGCTCTCGGTCAGTTACCGTAGTAACAGACTCTCTGAACCTAACCTGGTCGGCACCAGGTTTTACTCAGTGAACCTGGAGTTTCTCTCTGTCTCCGCCCTCTTTCAGCCATTTGATTTCCTCATTTATTCAGTCAGCAGAGCGAGTTCTTCTACTTCTAGAAGTCCATCAGGCACAGCAGGAGGCGACTGTTTCCACCAACATGTCCTTCTGACAACGATCCCGGGGATGAAGGTGCAGCATTACTGCGCAGAGAATTAAATATTCGTTATCAGACTGCGCATAGATCTTTTAGGATTTCCAGACAATTATCTTCTTGAGCGACACCATCAGAATTTTGTTGGGACAAAAGAAAAAAAGACAAATAAAATAAATAAATGAAAAGGCAAATACATATTTGTATGAATAGGCTTTAAAAAGATATATATAGGCCTATTATATTTTATAAAGGCACTTGTGTCTTGGGGTGGACTCAGCCACTCAGTTACTGGCCTTCCATTAGAGGTGGCGGTGCTGGGCACCACCCGTTTTACGGGCATCTGCCTTCTTTCTGTTGGCTCAGTAGAAGTCTGTGTTAGTTTAAATAGGCTTAATTATTTAACAGAACACGATATAGATGAGACTGCACGGTGGTGTGGTGGTTAATAATTCAATTCAATTAGTTTTTAATTTACATAGCGCCAAATACAACAAATGTCATCTCAAGGCACTTAAATAATAAAGTCCAATTCAACCAAATTGGAATTCAATTTATTGTTATCATAATTATTTATAAAATAATCCAAATCATTCATATTGAGCCAATTCAAAAACATTTTCCTAGCTAAGGAAACCAACAGATTGCACTGAAACTTGTCTTCAGTCCAATCTCCCGGCCTGAGCGCGCCTGAGGCGACTGTGGAGAGAAACGACTCCCTTTTAACAGGAAGAAACCTCTGGCAGAACCAGAACCAGAACCAGGAAGGGTGGCCATCCGCCTCCACCAGCTGGGGTTTGAGAAGGATACGGGTCGTTTAGGCCATTGCCGTTTAGGCCCCTGTCGTTTAGGCCCCCCTGCAGTCGTTTAGGCCAGGCTACCTGAGCAGCTGAAATCTTTATTATTGTACATTCGTTTTTATAAGATATAAGTCAGCTCTACTGGTCTGTCTGGGTAGCCTACATATCTATGGTAAATATTGGCCATGTTTATTTTGCAGTTATTCATAGGATATAAACATTAAGCATTAAAAATCAAATCAAATCAAATCAAATTTATTTGTATAGCACATTTCATGTACAAACAGTTCAAAGTGCTTTACATAAAATAAAAGCATTGCAGCAGGGAGTGCAAGAAGCATTAAAAATACATAAAAGAATATAAAGAGAAACAAATAAAATCATTTAAATGAATTTAAAAACAGGCAACAGTCTAGATAAGTTAAAAGATATTTCATGCATAGACACATGAGAACAGAAATGTCTTTAACCTGGATTTAAAAATGTCTACATTTGGTGAAAGTTTAATCTCCACTGGCAGTTTGTTCCACTTGTTTGCAGCATAACAGCTAAATGCTGCTTCTCCATGTTTAGTCTGGACTCTGGACTGGACCAGCTGACCTGAGTCCTTGGATCTAAGAGCTCTGCTGGGTTTATATTCTCTGAACATATCACAGATGTAAACCAACAGCAGGCTTTTAAAATCTATTCTGTGACTGACTGGAAGCCAGAGTAAAGATTTTAAAGCTGCTGTGATGTGTTCAGATCTCTTAGTCCGGGTTAAAACTCCAGCAGCAGCGTTCTGGATGAGCTGCAGATGTTTAATGCTCTTTTTGGGAAGTCCAGTTAAAAGAGCATTCCAGTAATGGAGTCTACTGGAGATGAATGCATGGATGAATTTCTCCTGGTCTTTTTGGGAGAGGAAACCTTTAATTCTGTTGACGTTTCTGAGATGGTAAAAAGCTGCCTTGGTGACAGCTTTGATGTGGCTGCTGAAAGTCAGATCTGAGTCTATCAACACTCCGAGGTTACAAACTTGGTCAGTGATTGTAAGGTCCCGAGTCTCAAGATATTTACCAACGCTGACCCTCTTCTCTTTGCTACCAAACAGAATGATCTCAGTTTTGTCTTCATTTAATTGTAGAAAATTCTCTCTCATCCAGGTGTTTACTTCCTCCAGACACTGACACAGTACGTCTGCTGGGCTGCAGTCGTCCGGTGACAGAGACACATAAAGTTGTGTATCGTCTGCATAACTGTGATAATTGATGTTAAAATTCTGCAATATCTGACCCAAAGGGAGCATATACAAGTTAAACAGAAGAGGTCCAAGAATTGAACACACACACGCGCACGAAAGACGCTTAAGAGAACTGCGAGTTGCTTGGAAATTGGAAGAGGAGATGCAAAACTGCCAACAAACGTGTGAAAATAAACCACATGCACACATTCGTTGGACAATAGGCCTAATTATTAATAATAATTCGTTATTTAGAAGCCCGTTTGCGAGATGGGACGTGGTTGATACACGTGAACACAAATTCACTAAATATTTGTTTATTTTACAGTTATTCGTAGGCCTATATATTCTGCTTAAATTTTATTTTATTTGTTGTTTAGGTTGAGTACAAGGGCAATTGCCCTAAGATGAGACGTGGCCTTTGTTTTTTTTGGCCCCTACCTGCTCTGCATCCAACAGGCTAATTCGATAAAGTGAATATAAAAGGAATATGAAAGGAAAACAGCACCATATCAATCAAAATCAACACTTTATTTATCCCAAGTAAGGAAAGAAAAGGCACAAAGTGTAGGGAGCCCTAGGCTGCACAGGCACACACACACAAACACACACAGCAAAAGTGCAAAAGTACAAATTGTTTACATCGCCTTTAAGTTAATAAATGTTTCCAGTGCAAAATACAGACCAAACAGGTCTATCAAAGTGGCTAAGTCAAAGTAAAAAATGACCTTATTTACAACATATCTACATGACACAGTTATGACACAGCGGGCTCTGGGGCGAAGCCGTTACAGGAACGCAGAAGTCCGTCAGCACTCAGTTCCCCCTTTTCAAACCTCGTCCACGCATCGAACAGCCTCTCTTGCAAAAGTCTGTTGCCCAAGCGCTGGGTGCGGGAGAGTTTCTTTTCCTTGACCAGCTTGATGTTCAGGTGCACAAGCAATGCCTCCTTCTGCAGGAGAGGCACCAGGATGTAAAATGGAAGGTTGCTCTTGCCGGAAGCCCTCCTGTTCAAGGCGGCGTGCCACCCCTCCACGTCATTGTTGGTGCGCACTGTCTTCTTAAAGACACTCCAGGTGGTGGGTGGGTGGATGGTGGAGTTCAACCACGTGTTGTCCATGTACCTGGTGAAGCTCTGCAGACCGGGTGTGCTGGCCCTGGGCTTCAGTCTGTCCCAGACGGCGGGAATGTGTTCCGCAGGCAGGAACGGCAGGGACATGACATCCCGCAGGAACTCGTGGGCCCCGGCTCTCTGCATGTAAGTGGTTTGCAGGCCAAGTTCTTGAATCTTGCGGAACACCGCCTGTGACCAGTGGAACATGCAGCCAGTCATCTGAACTTGGGGAAACACACGTAACATTGCCGACCACAGGGCCTTTTCGAAGTCCTGCATTGCACGTGTCACCTTTGGAGGCGTTGGCAAAATGTCCACAATTTTCCGTAACACCGCCTTGTAGTCCTTCTTCTGACGCCTAGACATCAGCACGAAGACCAGAGGGACACACTTGATGCAGTCGTCCTTCCTGACGAAGGCGCTGATGGCGAACAGCTGCGTGAAGGGCGGCCGACACAGCTTGAAAGTACCGTCTAGGTACCACGTCTTCGCTTTGGCCAGGTGGGTCAGTTGTGTGTCCGTTGCAAAGATGAGGTGTCGGAGTCCGTTGTCATCACTCACTCTGACGTCACCCCGGAGGAATGATGGCGGCACGTGGTCCATGTTAACAACAAAGTTCAGATCCTTGGGTTCACATGGTCTCCTCCTCTGCCGACGGCGATTCACTGCTCTTGCCAAGTGCAGCGGCTTGGAGAGTGCAGGACAATGCACACCCTCCTGGACTTCATCGAGCAACACCTCTTGAACGATGACCGCTGCCGACTTGAACAAGTCTCTCTTCGCCTCCGCCTTCACGCGGGCTGCGACTTTGGCCGCTGTGGCAGCGCCGGGATTGGGTCTATGGTTGTGCGGGTATTGGCCTGCTTCAAACACACCATCACGCTGCAACACTTTGGCTCTGCATGCTGCGCCGTTTGGACGGGCAGTACATCTACAGGTTACGGAGCTGGATCTATTATGGTGAACACCAAAACGGTAGCCGAAGTTGTCTATCAGCTGCGGACGTCCTCTCTTTGTCCCACACTCGACAACTTCGTAAGTTGGCGCCACTGGATGGTCGTCCAACACTGTGTCTTCCACAACCGTCTCTTGTAGGGACTCCTCTATGGACTCGTTGTTCCCTGTCCGGGATGGGACTGGCGAAGGCATGGATGCGGGGGGTTGGTCTTTGATGACAGAGGATCGGTCTGTGGCGTTCATGTCACGGCATGGGGCGCAGGTCCACTGTACGTTTGATCTCTGCATCTGTCTGTAGAGGTCTTGCGATACACCTTTAGCGTGAAGAAAATAAAAACAATTAATACAGTGCATACATGCTTTGACTTTAAGCCAACACAATTTACAACCCTGATCCCACCACAGCAGAACAACAGAAAGAAACACTTACCGGTATTACACAGCCTGTGTTGCCACCCAGAGCACAGGTGACACACCAGTGTCTGTTGTCTTCTCCTTACTGCAGAGTCGCACACTACGCAGGAAACCATTGTCGAATGAATGAAGTAATTCTTTGACCAAGGGTGCTTTTAAAGCCATTGTCGTGGGGGCGGGGGCGGAGGGCGGGGGGATGGCTTAGAAGGTGTGAAACCATTTGCATCCTAACACACCTGACACAAATATGGAATTGCCTTCACCTACATTTTGCAGCTATGAAGGAAATAATAGACTTTATTTTTTTAAGCTATAAGTTGCTTATCTGGCATGTCATTAATGCATTTTCCCCCTTACATTCTCGTCACAACTGTATCTTCACCGTTGGCTGTTGCCTACTGAATCTCCTGATCGCTATAATGAATAGTCTACTTACTGTAGGGATTATTTTCTTGGTGTAGGCATATATCATGCAATAGGCCTACCAAATGCAATACAAAATTGACCGTCTTTCAAGGCTATAGTTGGGCCTAAATGTAAAGCAACGTAGAGGTGGAGTAGCCGTGTGTGTGTGTGTGTGTTTGTGTGTGTGTGCCTGTGCAGCCTAGGGCTCCCTACACTTTGTGCCTTTTCTTTCCTTACTTGGGATAAATAAAGTGTATTGCGAATGCCGGGGGGGGGGGGGGGGGGTACTGTACCCATGTACGCATCCAAGGCAATTCGTACACAAGGCAATTCTAAGTGCTTTACAGCTACATAAAATCACAAGAAGGCAATAAAATCATTCCAAAAAACAAAAAAAATCATTAATTAATCAATTTAAAAGTGAAGAGTGCAGATAAAATACTTTCAGGTGTCATATGCACATCTAAATAGAACTGTTTTCAGTCTGGATTTAAACATTGTAACATTGTCCAGGCCCCTGCTGGACCCGTGGAGGCTGACTATGTAAACCGAACATTTTTCCATATCCTAAATGTACAGGTACACTTGGGGATAATTGTCCATAGACTCTGAACTGGATTTCTCATTTTGAAAAATACCACATCAACCCCTTTGAGTAATGCTGAGCAATGTTACATTTATGCCCTGTGAAAGCTCATCACTGACTCCTATCCTCCGTGCATACAGATGATCTGCGATGGAGGTCATTTCATTTCCAACACTGAGGCTAAATGGCCGGGATCAGTTCATGATTCTAGGATCTTCCGAGCATCCTCACTGGCACAGAGGTTTGCACAAGGCGCAAGAATTTTACTGACCCGAAGGAGTGTACTTTTGAAGTAAGGTGTAGCATAGGCAGAATTTTGGTAATGTAATGAGAGGTCAGGTGTAGAGGTCATCTTAAGGAATTTAAAGTGCTCGCCAAGTCTTAACACATGTATATCCATCCAACATTTCTCTTATTCTGCAGGAGAGTTCAGTGGTGTCCTGCTTGGGGACAGAGGCTATGCATGCTGGCCGTACCTCCTCACGCCATATCCTGATCCAGGAACAAGGGCATGCACATGCACATGCACATGCACATGCACATGCTAAAACAAGGGCACGGATAGAAATGACCTTTGGCCAAATTAAATACAGGTTCATTGCTTAAAGTTCTCAGGCACCATGGCTGAATTCTGACAGAGCCATCTTAAATTAATAGTATACTTCATATTTTATACATTTTGTCTTGTGGACAACTTTTCAGGCTGAAGTCTTTTCTTCGTTGAGTCCCCCAAAAGGAGCATTAAACATCTGCAGCTCATCCAGAACGCTGCAGCTGGAGTTTTAACCCGGACTAAGAGATCTGAACACATCACAGCAGCTTTAAAATCTTTACACTGGCTTCCAGTCAGTCACAGAATAGATTTTAAAAGCCTGCTGATGGTTTACAAATCCCAGAACGGTTTAGGACCAAAATACATCTGTGATATGTTCAGAGAATATAAAGCCAGCAGAGCTCTTAGATCCAAGGACTCAGGTCAGCTGGTCCAGTCCAGAGTCCAGACTAAACATGGAGAAGCAGCATTTAGCTGTTATGCTAAAACAAGTGGAACAAACTGCCAGTGGAGATTAAACTTTCACCAAATGTAGACATTTTTAAATCCAGGTTAAAAACATTTCTGTTCTCATGTGTCTATGCATGAAATCTGCACGATGTCTTTGAACTTATCTTGACTGTTGCTTGTTTTTAAATTAATTTAAATGATTTTATTTGTTTCTCTTTAATGCTCGCTAAATAGACAGAGACGATTTATAACTTTCCACATGTTAGGTCATGGCACCCCACTGTGAATATAAATGTAAAAAACACATTTCTAACACGTTGCATGAACCGTACAATAATGACAAGTTTGAGTTCAAGTTGAGTTGAATTGTTTAATTATTATTACATATTTCTCAAGCTGTGGAGAGAAAACAGAATTAAATACAGTTCACAACACGAAATTCTCCTTTATCTGAATTTATACTAACATCCCTCTCCAGTTTCATGATCTTTGGCTTGATCTTTTTCATTTTCAGTTTCTTCCATATCTCTCTTTATTGGACAAACACATTTCTTCAAAGGCTACTTACCACTCTGAAATATTTTCCTGTACTTTACCTTCACCTGCTGCCAGGTACGCTTTTGGCTGTTAAGATTGCTCCTGTAGAGATGTAACAGTGAAAAATTAATATGTGGGTCTCACACTCACGATATTATAGTCACAAAGTATGATGATGCATGTCGATTATTGGGTTATTAATAAACTGAGCAGGGCCAGTATATTTGTGCTGTACATCTCATACAGAGACAATTCAGCATGTTTTATGTAAACACATTATAACACCAAGAGGAGAGCATAAATACATGAGGACAGTAAAATAAATGTCTAACAATTGACAATGGTATGAAACTTTCATAACTTACGCATTTAGTCTGTCGGCAGTTCAATTCAATTCAATTCATTTTTATAGCGCCAAATACAACAAATGTCATCTCAAGGCACTTAGATAGTAAGTCCAATTCAAGCCAATTGGAATTCAATTAATTAATAATAATCATAATTCATAAAATAATCCAATTCGTTCATATAGAGCCAATTCAAAAACAATTTCCTAGCTAAGAAAACCAACAGATTGCACTGAAAACTTTTTGTTTTTCGGTCCAATTTCCCGGCCTGAGCATGCCCGAGGCGACTGTGGAGAGAAACGACTCCCTTTTAACAGGAAGAAACCTCTGGCAGAACCAGACTCAGGAAGGGTGGCAGTTGTTTGCCATGACGTTTCTTCGCTTTATTGATCGCAGCTGTATTACCATTTCTGGTGATGACACTTTTAAAATCCTCATACAGCTCCATCAGCATTATTTGTTCAGCTGCCGAAAAAATAACAGCACTTCTCGTTCTCATTTTCACACAGATCTCGGTTTTTCCACCATCCACTCGTCAGGGCTTCTTATGTTGCTCGTGCACTCGCACTAAGCTAGGCTATGTAAGCCTCGCTTGGATTAGCCTCACTGAGATGCAGCTGGAATGGCTTCGGGGAACGACTTAAAGTGGCAGTTGGCAACTTTTTTTTAGTCATATTAGCTTGAACTGTCATGGGATTCTGGAAGTAGAATATTAAATAGGCTGTTTAGGAAAAATCCCGAAATCTGTAGCTCCCTCTGAAGCCTGTAATCATGCTTGCAAAAACGAGCGCTCCCGGCTGTTTTTAACCAATCAAGTTAGGGTGGAGGAATCCTACCTGTCAATCACAGCTTGTGCACACGCTGCTGAGCGTGAGTCTGCCCCAGCTTGTGTGCGCTCACACTGGTGTGAACTCACGTGCACAACCTCGTCCACAGAGGGGGAGGGGTTTGGGGGGCGGTTTAGAGCTTGTTAGAGGTTGGGGGAGGGACCTGAAAGTTGTATCAGTTCGAATTTTCCGACTTTAGACTCGCAATTTTGAAAACTTGCCGACTGCAGCTTTAAGGCTTAAATGGGAGATGGCGCTAGTTCAAGCGACGCTTACCGGCTATAGCCTGGCTTACTTTAGCTACTTTCTAGGAATACCCCCCAGGTTTTGAGTTTCAGTCTTGTCATTGTTTTTCCCCCTCACTCTGGTCATTAGTTCATTCACTGCACCCGTTAGTCAGTGTCACCAGCTGCACTCACTCTCAAATCACTCCCAGCCCTCTATTTAGTTTCCAGTCTCCCCTGTCGTGTCGTCTTTGCTTGTCCTCCCTGCCTTCCATGTGTGCCACACTTAGGCCTACCTGACCTGTCTGTTTATTTACCTACATTGTTCTTGAAGTTAAGTATTTATTCCATGCCATGCTTAGTTCTTTGTTTATTTTTTCACAGTCTGTTTTTTTAATCCGGCTAAGCGCCTTTCGTTTGAACTTTGTTATTTTTGTAAATAAACCCAGTTTTGCTTTTGAAGTCCGCATCCGTGTCCTCCCTACACCACCGCCTGACAGGGATGTTTCAGGATCACCTGAGCCATCCCTAACTATAAGCTTTATCAGAAAGGAAAGTTTTAAGCCTGGTCTTGAAGGTAGAGAGGGTGTCTGCTTCCTGAAGCCAAACTGGCAGCTGGTTCCACAGAGAGGGGCCTGATAACTGAAGGCTCTGCCTCCCAAACTGGCAGCTGGTTCCACAGAGAGGGGCCTGATAACTGAAGGCTCTGCCTCCCAAACTGGCAGCTGGTTCCACAGAGAGGGGCCTGATAACTGAAGGCTCTGCCTCCCAAACTGGCAGCTGGTTCCACAGAGAGGGGCCTGATAACTGAAGGCTCTGCCTCCCATTCTACTTTTAGAAACTCTGGGAACCTCAAGTAAACCTGCAGTTTGGGAACGAAGTGCTCTGTTAGGAAAATATCTTACAATGAGATCTTTAAGATATGATGGAGCTCGGTCATTAAGAGCTTTATATGTAAGGAGAAGAATCTTAAATTCTATTCTGAATTTAACAGGGAGCCAATGAAGAGAAGCTAAAACTGGAGAAATATGATCTCTCCTGTTAGATCTCATCAGAACTCTGGCTGCAGCATTTTGGATCAGCTGGAGGCTTTTCAGAGAATATGTGGGACAGCCCAATAATAAAGAATTACAGCAGTCCAATCTTGAAGTAACAAATGCATGGACTAGTTTTTCTGCATCACTCTGAGACAAGATGTTCCTGATTTTAACAATATTACGAAGATGAAAGAAAGCAGTCCTAGAAACCTGTTTTATATGCGAGTCAAATGATAAGTTCTGATAAAAAATAACTCCAAGGTTCCTCACTGTAGAACTAGAAGCCAAGGAAATACCATCTAGAGTAACTATATAGCTAGACAGTTTCTCCCTGAAACGCTCAGGTCCAAAGATAACGACTTCAGTTTTGTCTGAATTTAGAAGCAGACAGTTCTGAGTCATCCAGGTCTTTATGTCTTTAACCCATTTAGGCCTAAGATGCCTGGAAAAGAATGCCTGTAAAACCTATGGGCGATTTCAGAAAGACCCCCTAAAACCTGAAGTTTTTCTGGAAATTCAGCAATTGTGTCAACGCCTACTAAATTGATTGATTTCTCAGCCTCTGTAGCAGAAACAAAATTCTAAAAGTATTTGAGAGCTTACACCTGTGGCTTTCTTTGGAAATTGAGTTTATTTACATACACCTTCACGAAAATAGAAAATGTAAAAAGTAAAGTGCAGGAACAGCACTATTTTCATTAAAAAAAACAGTAATAAAATAAAATTTTATTTTATATTTAAATTATTTATCTATTTATTTTATCGCCAGTCTCTTCGTACTGGCAGCACAAGGAGCCCATACACATTCCAATAAACGTTGTCATCTCCGGCACAGTTACGTGTGACCACCTTGCCATCTTTGCCCGAGCTGGAGTCTGAAGTACCTGCTCACTGTATCTATTCGTCTCGGAAACGAGATGCGCCCAAAGCTCCTCAGTAAAAATATGATTAAATGCCTGCAACGGTGTGGCATCTGCAGGTAAATCAACTTTCACCGCTGGTGTGCGGTTGAAATCTCTCCGTCGATTACTGTGGTAATTGTCAGTCTTCCACTCACATTCAAACCCTTCAAAATCATCCTCGTCGTTATCGTCATCCTCAAACATATGTGCTAGCCATAAATCTCGATCAATTGGGTCAGCACGTTCATCAGCATCATCAAAGCCAAGAAACTCCTCACAATCGCTCCCGTCTGAAATGTCTTCCCACTGAAAGTCCTCCATGCTTGTTCGATGTAACTTAACTTCAAAACAATGACACGAGGAACATGACGACATTCTCACGTGTCTATTATAATGCATTTAATTGGCGCAGAGGTCAATAATTGGTGCAAAACAACCTTATACATGAAAAAAGACGTGTACGCTTTCCCGGCCTTAAAGGTAGAATAACGCAACAGCGCCCCCGGCTTTAAAGGTAGAAATGCGGCAATGCTTTCCCGGCCTCAATGGGTTAAGACATGCTTGTAGCCTGACCAACCTATTGGGTTCATCTGGTTTATAGATAAGTACAACATTACATTACATTACATTACGGTCATTCTGCAGACGCTTTTAACCAAAGCGACTTACAATAAGTGCGTTCAACATCGGTAGGCAAAAGAACTTCAGGTCACAAGAAATCATAAGTGCATTTCCTTCCAAAACCAAAAAGCTAAGAGCAAAACTAGTGCTAGAGTAAGTGCGATAAGTCAGATACCTCAGCCTCTCACCAACTGCACAACAGTCACAGCGGGGTGGGGATGCAAACCTTGGTTCGGGTAGGGGAAGAAATAAAAGAGGTAAGAAAAGCAGGAATGGGATGCAAACCCTGGTTCGGGTAGGGGAAGAAATAAAAGAGGTAAGAAAAGCAGGAATGGGATGCAAACCCTGGTTCGGGTAGGGGGTAATGAAAATATAGAGGGTGCCAGTGGTGGAGGAAACAATAAGTGCGTAAGGAACTAGGACGGAGCAGGGTAGTTTTTCCTGAAGAGGTGGGTTTTCAGCCTGCGGCGAAAGATGGGCAGCGACTCAGCTGTCCTCATATCAGTCGGGAGATCGTATATCAGTCGGGAGATCGTACAACTGAGTATCATCAGCATAGCAATGGAAATGTATGCCATGCTGTCTAATAATGTTACCTAATAGAAGCATGTATAAAGTAAAAAGAATCGGTCCAAGCACAGAACCCTGAGGAACTCCATGACTTACTCTGGTGTGTGAGGAAGATTCTTCATTTACAAGAACAAACTGAAATCTATCAGATAAATATGACTTAAACCAGCCTAATGCAGTTCCTTTAATCCCAATAACATGTTCAAGTCTGTGTAATAAGATACTGTGATCGACCGTATCAAATGCAGCACTGAGATCCAACAGGACAAGCACAGACACAAGTCCGCTATCAGAGGCTAAGAGGAGATCATTGGTAACTTTCAGCAGTGCAGTTTCTGTGCTATGATGCACTCTGAATCCTGACTGAAACTCTTCAAACAGATTATTTCTGTGGAAATGATCACAAAGCTGAGCTGCAACTATTTTTTCAAGAACTTTCGACATAAAAGGGAGATTGGATATAGGTCTATAATGAGCCAACACCTCTGAATCAAGAGTAGGTTTTTTGAGTAAAGGTTTAATTACAGCAACCTTAAAAGGTACATATCCTGTCAACAAAGACAGATTGATCAAATCCAACATGGAAGTATTGATTAATGGGAAAACCTCCTTGAACAGTCTGGTTGGGATTGGGTCTAAAACACAAGTTGATGGTTTAGAAGAGACTATTGCTGTCGTTAGTTCAGAGAGATCAACTGAGCAGAAGCCGTCTGAAAACAAATCAGGTTCTAAAGATACTTCTAAAGCTGCTGTACTTGATGATACATCACTGATAATAGTGGGAAGGACTCCATCAATCTTCTCTCTGATAGAAACAATTTTATTAATGAAGAAGCTCATGAAATCATCACTGCTGAGAGTTAAAGGAATAACTGGCTCAGCAGAGCTCGGACTCTTAGTCAGCCTGGCTACAGCGCTGAAGAGAAACCTGGGATTATTCTTATTCTCTTCTATCAATGATGAATAATAAGCAGTTCTAGCTTTACGAAGGGCTTTCTTATACATTGTTAAACTATCTTTCCAGACTAACTGAGACTCTTCTAAATTAGAGGAACGCCACTGTCTCTCCAGCTTTCTTGCAGTCTGCTTTAAAGCACGCAGCTGTGAATTATACCAAGGAGCCAACCTCTTCTGAATGATTACCTTCCTTTTCAGAGGGGCAACATTGTCCAGTGCTGTACGCATTGAAACTATAGTGCTGTCAACAAGAGAGTCAAGTGTTGCCGGAGTAAAGTTTAGGTAGTCGTCCTCTGTCATATCTGCACATGGCAGTGAAGAAAAGGATGATGGAATTAATTCTTTAAATCTGGTTACAGCATCCTCTGATAGACACCTTCTATATGTACATTTCTTCTCAGAAACTGTATAGTCAAGTAATGTAAACTCAAAGGTTATCAGAAAATGGTCAGATAAGACAGAGTTATGAGGGAACACTGTTAACTGTTCACTCTCAATGCCATAAGTCAGAACAAGATCAAGGGTGTGATTAAGGCAGTGAGTCGGTCTGTGAACACTCTGAGAAAATCCAATAGAGTCCAATATAGAATTAAAGTTCATATTCAGGCTGTCATTTTCAACATCTACATGAATATTAAAGTCACCCACTACAATGATTTTATCTGTACTCAGCACTAACTGGGATAAAAACTCTGAGAATTCAGACAGAAACTCAGAATAAGGGCCAGGTGGACGATACACAACAACAAACACAAGAGGTTTCTGGGATTTCCACTTTGCGTGGGAAAAACTGAGAATCAGATATTCAAAAGAGCTCAAACTAATCTTGGGTCTGGGACTGATGAGTAACCCTGATCTGAAAATAGCTGCCACTCCTCCTCCTCTGCCTGTGGTTTGAGGAACGTGAACATTTAAACAGTCAGAGGGAGTTGATTCATTAATGCTAACATGATGCTAACATGATGCTAACATGATCCTCCTGCTGCAGCCAGGTTTCTGTAAGACTAAATATATCAATATGATGATCACAAATTACTCATTCACTAACAGAGACTTGGAAAGGAGAGATCTGATATTCAGCAAATCACATTTAATAGTTTGATGTTTTTGTTCAGTTAAAATTTTTGTTTTAATAATTTCTTTTTGCACAAGAGGATTTGCTCCTTTTGTGTTAATCGATTGGGGGGGGTAGCAGCAGGTGGGAAGCTGCAGAGAAGTGTGTAAGACTACAACTCTGCATCCTGGTCTGAACCCTGGGTTGTCATGTTTTAGGGTGGCAAATAAATTCATCCATATTTCTAGAAATGAGAGCTGCTCCTTCCAAAGTGGGATGGATGCCGTCTCTCCTCATCAGACCAGGTTTTCTCCAGAAAGATTGCCAGTTATCTCTGTAGCCCACATTGTTTGCTGGACACCATCTAGACAGCCAGCGATTGTAGGACGACATGCGGCTAAACATGTCATCACTGGTCAGATTTGGCAGGGGTCCAGAGAAAACTACGGAGTCCGACATTGTTTTGGCAAAATTACACACCGATGCAACATTAATTTTAGTGACCTCCGATGACAATGCCATCTGACTTCTTTAAAACTATTGTAAGCTAAACTGCTCACTTCAATCAGGCACGTTTCCTAAACCCTTAAAAGTAGCTGCCATCAAGCCACTCCTAAAAAAGAGAACATTGGATGCTTCCATTTTAACCAACTACAGACCCATCTCAAATCTTCCTTTTATAGCCAAGATTGTTGAGAAAGTGGTTTTTAATCAACTCAGTAACTTCTTGAACTCCAGTGGACTCCTTGACAAATTTCAGTCAGGCTTCCGACCTCACCACAGAACAGAATCGGCTCTTATTAAAGTGTTAAATGACATAAGGTTGAACACTGACTCAGGCAAGGTGTCAGTTCTGGTATTGTTGGATCTCAGTGCTGCATTTGACACTGTGGATCACAGTGTACTGCTGAACAGGTTGGAAACCTGGGCAGGACTCAGCGGGACTGTCCTAGAATGGTTCAGGTCCTACTTGGCGGAGCGGAGTTATTTTGTGACCATTGGAAGTAATCAATCTGATCGAGTGGCTATGACATGTGGAGTTCCTCAGGGGTTAGTTCTTGGACCCCTTCTGTTCAATCTATACATGCTGCCTCTGGGTCAAATTCTGAAGAACTCTAAAGTCAACTACCACAGCTATGCAGATGACACACAGATATATCTCGCACTGTCTCCGGATGACTGCAGTCCTATAGAGTCATTGTGCGACTGCTTAGAGCAAGTCAAAAAGTGGATGAACCTAAATTTCCTTCAGTTAAATCAAGAAAAAACTGAGGTCATTGTGTTTGGCAACAAAGAGAAGAGGTTTGCTGTCAGTAAACACCTTGAGTCACTGTCTCTAGAAACTAAACACCAAGTCCGGAACTTCGGCGTGCTGATAGACTCAGACCTGACCTTCAACTATCATATCAAATCAGTCACCAAATCAGCCTTTTATCAACTTAAGGACATATCCAGAATTAAGGGTTTCATGTCCCAAACAGATCAGGAGAAGCTGATTCATGCTTTCATCTCCAACAGACTTGACTACTGTAATGGTCTTCTGACTGGACTCCCCCAAAAGAGTCTCAAACAGCTGCAGCTCATTCAGAACGCTGCAGCCCGAGTTTTAACCAGAACAAAGAGATCAGATCACATCACCCCAGTTCTCAAGTCTTTACATTGGCTCCCGGTCAGATACAGAATAGATTTTAAAGTTCTGCTACTCGTCTACAAATCACAGAATGGTTTAGGTCCAGAATACATAAATGACATGCTAGCTGAGTATAAACCCAGCAGAGCTCTGAGATCTGCTGACTCAGGTCAGATAGTCGAGCCCAGAGTTCAAACTAGACACGGTGAAGCAGCTTTTAGCTGTTATGCTGCACACAACTGGAACAAACTACCAGCAGAACTGAAATCAGCCACAACTGTAAGCACTTTTAAATCCAGGTTAAAAACATTTCTCTTTCGGTGTGCGTATGGTTGAGTTTATATCTTTCTTTTTCCCCTCTTCTTTGATTGCTTTTAACTGTGTTTTAAATTTTTATTCTATTTTTTTTCTCTTTAAATTGCTGCTTTATGCTGTTCTTTTAAATGCCTTGTCTTTATGTAAAGCACATTGAGTTGCCTGTGGTATGAAATGCGCTATATAAATAAAGATGCCTTGCCTTGCCTTGCCTTGCCTTGCCTTGCCTTGCCTTGCCTTGCCTTGCCTTGCCTTGCCTTGCCTTACAGACACAAACTGTAGGTGCCTGGACAAACTGGTGAAAAAGGCTGGTTCTGTTGTAGGCAGAAGGCTGGACCCTCTCGGTGCTGTGGTGGAGAAACGGATGAGGAGGAAGTTAGATTCTGTGATGGAGAATAATAAACATCCCCTCCACAGCATCCTGCAGGACAGAGGAGCAGCTGCAGTGAGAGGCTGCAGGACTGAGAGGTTCAGGAGGTCCTTTGTTCCCACAGCCATAAGGCTTTATAACAGTGACTGATGAGTTCTTCTCAAATTGATTGATTGATTTTTATTTATTTGTTTATTTTGCCATTTAGTCAGTTATTATTATTTAGTTAGTAGTAGTATTATTATTGTTGTTAATTCAATCATTGTAAATATTTAAAAAAAAATGTTGAGCTACTTGACGAATTTGAATTTCCCCCATTGGGGGATAAATAAAGTATTTTTCTATTCTATTCTTCTATCATTTAAAGGAACAAGTATTTCAAGGTAAACCTTTACAAATCATCATAGCTTTGTTAGACAGATCAGCTTTAAGGGCATTTTTTCAAACTTGGAAATTCTTATTTTGCAACAGATGGATAATAAAACGGATGATTAAAAACAGGAAAAATAAAGATAAAATAACTCATTGTAAATTAATTTAAAAATGGTGTATCCAAGTATAGAGTGTGTGAAGCTTCGTAGTTTTTTTCCAGGCACATTTCTTGTTGTGCTGACTTTTTTTTCTTACAGTTAAGCACGTAAAATATTTTTAGGTATTGCATTGGATTGGATTTTGATGATCAGATGTTTCTTGGTATATTTTTTATCTGGTGATATTATGAAGTTTTTTTATATTTAGTTATAGATCAGCAACGCACCATATAATCATTCTAAATGACATATGCCTGTTACAGTATAAAGGAAATAAATAATATTACGTCGTAATTCCACTTAAACTGCCATTAATTCCCTAAAATGCTTTTTGCAGCCTCAGTGCAAAGTCACTGTGTTATCACTAGAGGGGAGCGTTTTACCATTGAATACTTCTATATCTATCTAGAATAAATCAAAGATGGTGTGATTTAGGGGTGGCAAGTAAGAGCAGTATTCTATATTTGAATTAATGCCTCTTAGTATGACCCACAGCCAGCTTTGGACAATTTACTGTACTATGAAAAGAACAAAAAAATATATAGATAGATCTCCAATAGTGAATATCCAAGAAAGGCTAATATTTGGACATTCACTGTAAATTTACTATTTAAATGTATTTTTGGTGAGCTTTCTGCTGGAGCTCTCAATGATTTGCTTCATTGTGCACACCCAAAAAGTCTTCTTTTTAAGTCTGGGAATCTTGCTGTGCACCGACATCCTCCCCACTCTGTCAACTCACGTTTGTCCTTCCAATTAATTCTTAACCATGACCAGTCAGATCTCATGTGACATGGCGGGACAGGACCTGCCATGATGGATGTGACATTAACAGGAAATGAAGCCAGGGAGATGGAGTGCCCCAGTCCAATAGTGGCATTTGTCACTGCCGTGGTCATGCAGATCGGGCCAGCCTTAGCTGCTGACTAAGATTAATGATGAGGGTCACCCTGTCTTTGTCTCTATGTGTGGTTTCCTCCTGCACAGCAGACTGAAAACATGACCGAGCTCACATTAACCCCAGGTACACAAGATGCAAATTGATCAAATATTGGCTCCTATCACAAAACCTTTTTTAATCAGGTGTTGGTGAGGAATGAAGGCCAGATATTGGCTTTAATCCATTTCTTGACAAATAAGGTATTTGTAATGGTACACTATACTGGGGGGGGTTGGGTTTGGGTATATTTTTAACGGTGTATCTGGCTCTCTAGCTTAGGATGGCTACCAGTTCTCTCCCTCCATCTCCTGCTTTCACCTGCTCCGTGTGTCAGATGTTTAGTTACTCCTCTGCCTCCTTTAGCGATAATGGTACATGTAACAAATGTAGTCTTTTTGTAGTTTTGGAGGCGAGGTTATCTGAATTGGAAGCTCGGTGTGTAATTTTGCCAAAACAATGTGGGACTCCGTAGTTTTCTCTGGACCCCTGCCAAATCTGACCAGTGATGACATGTTTAGCCGCATGTCGTCCTACAATCGCTGGGTGTCTAGATGGTGTCCAGCAAACAACGTGGGCTACATAGATAATTGGCAATCTTTCTGGAGAAAACCTGGTCTGATGAGGAGAGACGGCATCCATCCCACTTTGGAAGGAGCAGCTCTCATTTCTAGAAATATGGACGAATTTATTTGCCACCCTAAAACATGACAACCCAGGGCTCAGACCAGGATGCAGAGTTGTAGTCTTACACACTTCTCTGCAGCTTCCCACCTGCTGCTACCCACCCAATCAATTAACACAAAAGGAGAAAATCCTCTTGTGCAAAAAAAAATTGAAACAAAAACTTTAACTGAACAAAAACATCAAACTATTAAATGTGGTTTGCTGAATATCAGATCTCTCCTTTCCAAGTCTCTGTTAGTGAATGAGTTGATGTGTGATCATCATATTGATATATTTAGTCTTACAGAAACCTGGCTGCAGCAGGAGGATCATGTTAGCATCATGTTAGCATCATGTTAGCTTCATGTTAGCATTAATGAAGCAAATCCCTCTGACTGTTTAAATGTTCACGTTCCTGGAACTACAGGCAGAGGAGGAGGAGTGGCAGCTATTTTCAGATCAGGGTTACTAATCAGTCCCAGACCCAAGATT
Source organism: Odontesthes bonariensis (assembly GCF_027942865.1). Taxonomy (NCBI): domain Eukaryota; kingdom Metazoa; phylum Chordata; class Actinopteri; order Atheriniformes; family Atherinopsidae; genus Odontesthes; species Odontesthes bonariensis. The sequence goes on along the minus strand of NC_134529.1, from coordinate 30,576,344 downwards.
AGTTTGAGCTCTTTTGAATCTCTGATTCTCAGTTTTTCCCAAAGTGGAAATCACAGAAACCTCTTGTGTTTGTTGTTGTGTATCGTCCACCTGGCCCTTATTCTGAGTTTCTGTCTGAATTCTCAGAGTTTTTATCCCAGTTAGTGCTGAGTACAGATAAAGTCATTGTAGTGGGTGACTTTAATATTCATGTAGATGTTGAAAATGACAGCCTGAATATGAACTTTAATTCTATATTGGACTCTATTGGATTTTCTCAGAGTGTTCACAGACCGACTCACTGCCTTAATCACACCCTTGATCTTGTGCTGACTTATGGCATTGAGAGTGAACAGTTAACAGTGTTCCCTCATAACCCTGTCTTATCTGACCATTTTTTGATAACCTTTGAGTTTACATTACTTGACTATACAGTTTCTGAGAAGAAATTTACATATAGAAGGTGTCTATCAGAGGATGCTGTAACCAGATTTAAAGAGTTAATTCCATCATCCTTTTCTTCACTGCCATGTGCAGATATGACAGAGGACGACTACCTAAACTTTACTCCAGGAGCACTTGACTCTCTTGTTGACAGCACTATAGTTTCAATGCGTACAGCACTGGACAATGTTGCCCCTCTGAAAAGGAAGGTAATCAGTCAGAAGAGGTTGGCTCCTTGGTATAATTCACAGCTGCGTGCTTTAAAGCAGACTGCAAGAAAGCTGGAGAGACAGTGGCATTCCTCTAATTTAGAAGAGTCTCAATTAGTCTGGAAAGATAGTTTAATAACGTATAAGAAAGCCCTTCGTAAAGCTAGAACTGCTTATTATTCATCATTGATAGAAGAGAATAAGAATAATCCCAGGTTTCTTTTCAGCACTGTAGCCAGTCTGACTAAGAGTCCGAGCTCTGCTGAGCCAGTTATTCCTTTAACTCTCAGCAGTGATGATTTCATGAGCTTCTTTATTAATAAAATTGTTTCTATCAGAGAGAAGATTGATGGAGTCCTTCCCACTATTATCAGTGATGTATCATCAAGTACAGCAGCTTTAGAAATATCTTTAGAACCTGATTTGTATTCAGACGGCTTCTGTCAAGTTGATCTCTCTGAACTAACAACAGCAATATCTCTTCTAAACCATCAACTTGTGTTTTAGATCCAATCCCAACCAGACTGTTCAAGGAGGTTTTCCCATTAATTGACACTTCCATATTGGATTTGATCAATCTGTCTTTGTTGACAGGATATGTACCTCAGGCTTTTAAGGTTGCTGTAATTAAACCTTTACTTAAAAAACCTACTCTTGATTCAGAAGTGTTGGCTCATTATAGACCTATATCCAATCTCCCTTTTAAGTCGAAAGTTCTTGAAAAAATAGTTGCAGCTCAGCTTTGTGATCATTTCCACAGAAATAATCTTTTTGAAGAGTTTCAGTCAGGATTCAGAGTGCATCATAGCACAGAAACTGCACTGCTGAAAGTTACCAATGATCTCCTCTTAGCCTCTGATAGCGGACTTGTGTCTGTGCTTGTCCTGTTGGATCTCAGTGCTGCATTTGATACGGTCGATCACAGTATGTTATTACACAGACTTGAACATGTTATTGGGATTAAAGGAACTGCATTAGGCTGGTTTAAGTCATATTTATCTGATAGATTTCAGTTTGTTCTTGTAAATGAAGAATCTTCCTCACACACCAGAGTAAGTCATGGAGTTCCTCAGGGTTCTGTGCTTGGACCGAATCTTTTCACTTTATACATGCTTCTATTAGGTAACATTTTTAGACAGTGTAGCCATCTATGCAACTTACTGCTGCTTGTAGTGAACACTGCTAGTGGTTAATCATTGAGGTGGACGGGTATAAAAGCGCCCATCCTTCTGCCGGCTCCTCCTTGGTGTCCCGTCGTTACCTGCATCACTTCCTGGTCAGTGGTTGTTTGTCCTGACAGGTATGGCTGCATGCTGCATCCCCTCAGTAGTTTTGTTTGTCAGGACACTAAAAGCAGTTGTGTTGTGTGTAGGGCAACTGTGTGTCTGGCTCCATTTCCTAACCCCCCCTGTCTGTGGGCTGTGGTTGTTTGGCTGTGGTAAGTGTCCTCTCGGGCTCTGTGGTAGGGTCAATGCTAACAGGTGACTAATACTAGTGTAGTCACAGGTAGATCCCGGGTCCATTCTTCCTCCCTCCTCGTGAGTCTGTGTGTGCCTGCCACTGCTAAAAGGCATGTATGTACATGGTAACGTGCAACCGCATGACATATGTCGCTAATGTGGCGGTGCTGGTGACTGGTGGAGGCGTCCTGGCTTTTCTTGCTGTGTCCTTGGGAAGTAGGGTTATTTCACAGAGTGTGTGTCTGACACGTGCGTTGGGTGATTTAAGTTCATTTCTTTTTTGGGGGGATCCCACTCCTGCACTAGCTTCCGTTTATCTAAAAGGCCCCAGCTATTAGTAGTTGTCTTTTTTTGTGTGAGTGAGTTTTTACAGGAATTTTTACTGGTATGTTGTAATCAAATTTATATTGTAAACTTGGAACCTTGTCTTCAAAAATGCTTTGTAAGGCACTGTATGAACTAATACATTTCTTTATTTTTCACTTTCAATAGTCAATAGTCTAAGTAAGTTGATCTAATACTAAACTGTTGGTGGAAAAACAACTAGTTCAACAAGAACAACAAGTTCTGTCAGCAGCTAACTTCCTTGTGAACCAGAGAGAGATTGTTTGTAAATCAGGGGACAAGGTTCTGTGGTCTGATCAGTCCATATTTCAGATTCCTAAAGGGAAAATTGGACATTGGTTTTTTAACTAGCTGAATGAACACCCTTCAATCAGAATTCAAATGCCAAAGCCATCGTTAATATACCACAAAACTAGCAAATTGAATAGTATTTTAATCAAAATCAAAATAAGTCACTAATTTTTGCAGTCTTGCAACCTTTTTTCCTTATATCAAGCAGAGGATCAAGTTCTAGATTTGTTATTGAATAAAACTAATAAAAAAATGATTTATATATATATATTTACTTGTAACAGCTACAGTTGACCCGGTCTTTCTTTTTTTCAGTTTCTTTCACAGCCAAGGGAAGCAGACTAAATGGTGTTCAAACTCCAGGCTGAATCTTGATTCCTCTCTGGTTCCATGGCATAGTGTTTCTGATTTATACTCATCAGCAGCCTGCATGACCCTCTATTGTTCTACGAACTTCTGAGTAAAGCGCATGATTTGAGCATCATGTGATACATGTTCCTGCTGGAGCTCTGATCCATATTTCACATAGATCGGGCAGCCTTCGAGACGAATTTGTCTTGATCACAGTTGGCAGGGCTGAATCACTTCAAGAAAAGCTACAAAAAGCTACTCCTACATTTTTTCCTCATGTTTGATTTGTATTCTACACCTTCTTCTCTCTCTGATGCAGGGAGGGAATTCAGAGAAAGCTGCAAACTGCTGCTGTTTTTACAATCAATAATTAAAAAATGTCAACATTATTTAGTTTGAAACAGTGGTCAGTGAGCAGAAAATAGCATTATGCAAAAGTGAAATACAAATGAGTGAGACTAAAACAGATATTCGTGTTTATTAGGCTGCGGCTTCATTGTGGTGGTGGGCCACATACGCCTTGTTTTTCCTACACTGGTGTTATCAGTGAAGCTTTGTTTTCCGTTTTAATTGTCATTATTAACACTATTTTATGAAGAAGCTGTTAAAAGTAAAAAGATTTCAAACTGACTGAAACTGAGGTCTGCTACAAATATGAGGCCGTAGGTCCCCTCAACAGAAAAATCACTAAACTATAGTTCATGTGTTTATTTAAAAAAATAAAAATACAAAATGCTTGTTTTGACGCTGACAGCAACAGCTTTTCATCGTATTATCATTAGAGCTGTAATAATAATAATTATTACTATTATTATCATCCATGGTTGCGGGCTGACGGCGAGTCACTCGCTGCTCTGGATGATCGTTTCTCGACCGCTTGTCTCCTTTGATTCAGATGTCGATACTAAGCTCAGGAAAACGTCAGAAACATGAAGTGAAAAGTCAAAAGTCATAAGTGTAAGGAATTTGTGTCATTTTCAGGAAATTCTCTCTCTTTCATACACACACACTGAGGCCTATATTTATGCTTAGCCCCCCACATATGAATTACTTTACAGGCCAAGCAGATCTTACAAAGTAGAAGATCATTCAGTGGTGGCTTCGATTGTCTTTGATTCAATTATTCTGGATGCCATTGCAGGAATAACGGGAGTCACGTCTGGTACTGAACCGCAGCTGACTGCATGAGACCCAAGTTGTTTTGCTGAAGTCAGAGGACGGAAACCCTGAGGTCACATTAAAACTATCCTTTCCTGTGTTGCCTTTCTCAGTGAAGTCATTATTTTGTTTTAAATTGAAAGGTTTTCTCTGTGCTTTAAAACAGCATAATCATTAGTCCTCATAGTCCTCTAACTTCTAATGAGCCTTCTGTAAGAAAAGAGGATGCAGAGCACACTCAAACATTAAAATTTAAAAAAGAAAGAAAATCTTTCTTTTAGTCGTGATGAAAACAAACAGAAACAAGTGGAAGCTCTTTCTAATGGCAAGTGATCACAGTAGATTGACAGAAACAGAAAACTAAAGAGAACAAAGCTACACAGCACACTATCTAGTCCTCGTAATGGTCACCACATATTGCACAGTCGTGTGTTAATAAAATCTTTTGCACAAGTTCATCTGAAGGGGCACAACTAATTCAGGGAAAGGCCCAAAATTTGACATGAAAAGAAGAAACAAAAAGACAATTTAAGAGGGGATTAAGGACGTGTCATTCTGCTGCTCTCTGCTGTGAAGTCCTTGGTCGTATTTATTTCATGAGCAGATATCAGCTCACAATGGATCACTTTTTAAGGTTGGAGCATGGCCTCTGGACTGAGGTTAAGCATTTCCATGGCGATTTGTGCTTCCTGAGGCAAGGTGAGGTGGGAGTGGTCAGATGGGTGTAGAAGGACAGGTGGTGTAGAAGGACAGATGGTGTGACTTGACCTCTGCAGTTCTGAGCTGCACAGCCCGAAGGAAGAAAATCCCTGAGCCAACCATGGACGCACTGGACACAGAGAAGAGAAGAGTAGGTTATCATCACGCACGAACTGCCCACCACTATAAACTAAACAGGAAGTACATCTTCAGTGAAGAACTCTCACTGCTGTTGCACAACAGACTGAGCAGAGAACAGGAAGGAAGGTGACTACTGCTCTGTGAGAGATGTTACATTTGAGCCACCAGACATAGAATCAATGGGAATAAGAATATAATATCCTATATGCAACTCATGTAAACACCAAATGTATAGTTTAGTCTTATTTAGAATGAGCTCATCAGTTAAAAAAAAAAATTGATATAGCCAGTGATAAATATTTCAACAGATCAGGATTTTAGTGATAGGAAATATTAGAAAATATCTCTATAAAGTTATTTTTAATGTTTGTAAATAATTAAATGAACTAATGAATAACCGATGGTACAGATACAAGTAACTATAACAATTTAATCAACGTTTCTTCCATATGCAAATTTAAGCATGAAATGCAGATGAAAAGTGTAGAACCTTGAATTATGTTTATTTTTAATTTATGTATTAACTGTAGCTTCAAAAAAAATTCAAGAATGAGCTCTTGCACTAGCTTATTGATGTATTTTTCAATCCTGCCTTTAATTGGTTCAAACTGTGGACTGAGCTGAAATCATGATTGGTGACTTCATTTTGGGGTTGTTCTTGCATTTTTACTGTAATCATGTAAATCAGAGATCAGGGGTCCGTTTCACAAAGCAGGTTCAACAAACTCTGAGTCTGTTCCTGAACTCTGACTTCATCCTATTTACTAGCCTGGCTGACGCGTCCACATCTCGATGAGATGGTGGTCTGGGAACTAGGTGTGCATTTTCTTGTATTTGAGGCGTGGTTTACGAATGCCTAGAGCCGTTTATTGGGCGCTACGAATGTCTATCAAATGGCGTCTGGTTCTTCCCATGCTGCTTTGCGCGCGATTCATAGCCAATTGTATCACTTATACCAGATGACGTATGTAGAGCGACAGAAATTCGACGAGGAAGAAGGCAATGAAATCTTTCAATGCCAAACGTTGCTCTTTTTTAAAAGTAAACTTGCGTTTTCTAAGCTACTTAAAACACTTTCTAAGGCTGCATCGAACGGTAACGTTGTGTCCGCTGCCATGTTGGATTAACACTCTACAAGCTTCGGTGTCGCGCATACGTCGTCATCGTCTTGCTGCCCCCCGTTCTGTGATTGGTTCCCTAACTCAGGCAAAACGCTTTAAACAGATTTTCCCCACTCAGCGACACACCCGCTGAGGACAAAACCCTGGTAATTGGCAGCTCTATAGTCAGAAACGTGGCATTAGAGACACCAGCGGCCATAGTCAAATGCATTCCAGGGGCCAGAGCGGGCGACATAGAATCCTATTTAAAACTGCTGGCTAAGGATAAACGTAAATATGGTAAAATAGTTATTCACGTCGGCGTTAATGACACCCGGTTACGCCAATCGGAGGTCACTAAAATTAATGTTGCATCGGTGTGTAATTTTGCCAAAACAATGTCGGACTCCGTAGTTTTCTCTGGACCCCTGCCAAATCTGACCAGTGATGACATGTTTAGCCGCATGTCGTCCTACAATCGCTGGTTGTCTAGATGGTGTCCAGCAAACAACGTGGGCTACATAGATAATTGGCAATCTTTCTGGAGAAAACCTGTTCTGATGAGGAGAGACGGCATCCATCCCACTTTGGAAGGAGCTGCTCTCATTTCTAGAAATATGGATGAATTTATTTGCCACCCTAAAACATGACAACCCAGGGCTCAGACCAGGATGCAGAGTTGTAGTCTTACACACTTCTCTGCAGCTTCCCACCTGCTGCTACCCCCCCAATCGATTAACACAAAAGGAGCAAATCCTCTTGTGCAAAAAGAAATTATTAAAACAAAAACTTTAACTGAACAAAAACATCAAACTATTAAATGTGGTTTGCTGAATATCAGATCTCTCCTTTCCAAGTCTCTGTTAGTGAATGAGTTGATTTGTGATCATCATATTGATATATTTTGTCTTACAGAAACCTGGCTGCAGCAGGAGGATCATGTTAGCATCATGTTAGCATCATGTTAGCATTAATGAATCAACTCCCTCTGACTGTTTAAATGTTCACGTTCCTGGAACCACAGGCAGAGGAGGAGGAGTGGCAGCTATTTTCAGATCAGGGTTACTCATCAGTCCCAGACCCAAGATTAGTTTGAGCTCTTTTGAATCTCTGATTCTCAGTTTTTCCCACGCAAAGTGGAAATCCCAGAAACCTCTTGTGTTTGTTGTTGTGTATCGTCCACCTGGCCCTTATTCTGAGTTTCTGTCTGAATTCTCAGAGTTTTTATCCCAGTTAGTGCTGAGTACAGATAAAGTCATTGTAGTGGGTGACTTTAATATTCATGTAGATGTTGAAAATGACAGCCTGAATATGAACTTTAATTCTATATTAGACTCTATTGGATTTTCTCAGAGTGTTCACAGACCGACTCACTGCCTTAATCACACCCTTGATCTTGTTCTGACTTATGGCATTGAGAGTGAACAGTTAACAGTGTTCCCTCATAACCCTGTCTTATCTGACCATTTTCTGATAACCTTTGAGTTTACATTACTTGACTATACAGTTTCTGAGAAGAAATTTACGTATAGAAGGTGTCTATCAGAGGATGCTGTAACCAGATTTAAAGAATTAATTCCATCATCCTTTTCTTCACTGCCATGTGCAGATATGACAGAGGACGACTACCTAAACTTTACTCCAGCAACACTTGACTCTCTTGTTGACAGCACTATAGTTTCAATGCATACAGCACTGGACAATGTTGCCCCTCTGAAAAGGAAGGTAATCAGTCAGAAGAGGTTGGCTCCTTGGTATAATTCACAGCTGCGTGCTTTAAAGCAGACTGCAAGAAAGCTGGAGAGACAGTGGCGTTCCTCTAATTTAGAAGAGTCTCAGTTAGTCTGGAAAGATAGTTTAACAATGTATAAGAAAGCCCTTCTTAAAGCTAGAACTGCTTATTATTCATCATTGATAGAAGAGAATAAGAATAATCCCAGGTTTCTCTTCAGCACTGTAGCCAGGCTGACTAAGAGTCCGAGCTCTGTTGAGCCAGGTATTCCTTTAACTCTCAGCAGTGATGATTTCATGAGCTTCTTTATTAATAAAATTGTTTCTATCAGAGAGAAGATTGATGGAGTCCTTCCCACTATTATCAGTGATGTATCATCAAGTACAGCAGCTTTAGAAGTATCTTTAGAACCTGATTTGTATTTAGACGGCTTCTGTCCAGTTGATCTCTCTGAACTAACAACAGCAATAGTCTCTTCTAAACCATCAACTTGTGTTTTAGACCCAATCCCAACCAGACTGTTCAAGGAGGTTTTCCCATTAATTGACACTTCCATATTGGATTTGATCAATCTGTCTTTGTTGACAGGATATGTACCTCAGCCTTTTAAGGTTGCTGTAATTAAACCTTTACTTAAAAAACCTACTCTTGATTCAGAAGTGTTGGCTCATTATAGACCTATATCCAATCTCCCTTTTATGTCTAAAGTTCTTGAAAAAATAGTTGCAGCTCAGCTTTGTGATCACTTACACAGAAATAATCTGTTTGAAGAGTTTCAGTCAGGATTCAGAGTGCATCATAGCACAGAAACTGCACTGCTGAAAGTTACCAATGATCTCCTCTTAGCCTCTGATAGCGGACTTGTGTCTGTGCTTGTCCTGTTGGATCTCAGTGCTGCATTTGATACGGTCGATCACAGTATCTTATTACACAGACTTGAACATGTTATTGAGATTAAAGGAACTGCATTAGGCTGGTTTAAGTCATATTTATCTGATAGATTTCAGTTTGTTCTTGTAAATGAAGAATCTTCCTCACACACCAGAGTAAGTCATGGAGTTCCCCAGGGTTCTGTGCTTGGACCGATTCTTTTCACTTTATACATGCTTCCATTAGGTAACATTATTAAGGCGGTAGCATGGTTGCCGCGTCTGTCACGGCGGTGTCGCACCGTGACGTCAAAATGACGTTTCAGGCATGGCGCTTCCCTTGAAAAGACGGCGCAGCGCGTTGTCGTGCACCAGTCGATTTTTGTTACTTGGCGGCGCCGAGCACAACGAACCGGATGGACTGTTGTGAGACCAAGCTCAGTGAGGAGGTGCGTTTGTACAGACAGCTGTACGAAACTGCAGTGAAACAGCACAGGGAGCACGTAAACTCCCAAAACTGGTTCACAGAGATGGGCAGAACTTTGGGGAAAGAGGGAGAGTTCTGTAAGAATGTGTGGAAGAAGCTACGGGACAGATACGTGAAGGCAAAGAAGAGGGCAGAGACTCTGTTGATGCCGGGGGCTTCAGACCTTCACCTCTTTTAACTGAATTAAAAAATTAAAATGATCCGAAAACTGCAGCAGTATCATTAATGACAGTGTTCCTGCTCTTGACAGCGGCATTGTTTTCTTCTCCACTTTCCTGGTTGTAGAGTAGAGGTAACCTTCACGTAGCAGCGCCACCTCTGTGACGGAGAAAATTGAAACTACTGGCGCGCAACGACTTGCGCCACTATATAGGGTCCTATGGCGGGCACGAATTTGTGACGTCATCAACACCGCTCGCGCGAGCGGACGCGGCAACCATGCTAGAGCCTTTAGACAGCATGGCATAAATTTCCATTGCTATGCTGATGATACTCAGCTGTACTTATCTATAAAACCAGATGAACCCAATAGGTTGGTCAGACTACAAGCATGTCTTAAAGACATAAAGACCTGGATGACTCAGAACTGTCTGCTGCTAAATTCAGACAAAACTGAAGTCGTTATCTTTGGACCTGAGCGTTTCAGGGAGAAATTGTCTAGCTATATAGTTACTCTAGATGGTATTTCCTTGGCTTCTAGTTCTACAGTGAGGAACCTTGGAGTTATTTTTGACCAGAACTTATCATTTGACTCGCATATAAAACAGGTTTCTAGGACTGCCTTCTTTCATCTTCGTAATATTGTTAAAATCAGGAACATCTTGTCTCAGAGTGATGCAGAAAAACTAATTCATGCATTTGTTACTTCAAGATTGGACTACTGTAATTCTTTATTATTGGGCTGTCCCACATATTCTCTGAAAAGCCTCCAGTTGATCCAAAATGCTGCAGCCAGAGTTTTGATGGGAACTAACAGGAGAGATCATATTTCTCCAGTTTTAGCTTCTCTTCATTGGCTCCCTGTTAAATTCAGAATAGAATTTAAGATTCTTCTCCTTACATATAAAGCTCTTAATGACCGAGCTCCATCATATCTTAAAGATCTCATTGTAAGATATTTTCCTAACAGAGCACTTCGTTCCCAAACTGCAGGTTTACTTGAGGTTCCCAGAGTTTCTAAAAGTAGAATGGGAGGCAGAGCCTTCAGTTATCAGGCCCCTCTATTGTGGAATAAGCTGCCAGTAAATGTCCGGGAAGCAGACACACTTTCCACTTTTAAGACCAGGCTTAAAACTTTTCTTTTTCATAAAGCTTATAGTTAGGTCTGTTGAATCTGATAGTGTATCTGCTAGTGTTTCTTGTTCTGCCTCCACCTCTGGCACCCTCTATACTTTCATTACCCCCTACCCGAACCAGGGTTTGAATCCCATTCCCGCTTATCTTACCTCTTTTATTTCTCCCCCTACCCGAACCAGGGTTTGCATCCCCACCCCGCTGTGACTGGTGTGCAGTTGGTGAGAGGCTGAGGTAGCTTGTGGCTGTAAAAAGATGGTTGTTGTGGTGTGAGGAGCAGATCTATATAGGGAGTATAGGGAATTACTCACTGAGTCTGGTCCTTTATTTATTATTTAATTTTTCGTTAGCACAAGTTTCTTGTGTTTACCTTGAATAGGGATGGCTCAGGTAATCCTGAAACATCCCATAGTTAAGCTGCTATAGGCCTAGACTGCTGGGGGGCCTCATCTGTCACACCTTTCCTCACTTTACTCTCTTTATGTATATGTGACATTATTGTGGTCATTAACTCGTGTTTCCCTGCTCCAACAGATATCCTTTGAATGGTGTTACAGTGCCGCCGCCCCCCCCCCCCCTTTCTGTCTTCTCAAACCCCAGCTGGTCGAGGCGGATGGCCACCCTTCCTGAGTCTGGTTCTGCCAGAGGTTTCTTCCTGTTCAAAGGGAGTCGTTTCTCTCCACAGTCGCCTCAGGCACGCTCAGGCCGGGAGATTGGACCGAAAAACAAAAAGTTTTCAGTGCAATCTGTTGGTTTTCTTAGCTAGGAAATTGTTTTTGAATTGGCTCTATATGAACGAATTGGATTATTTTATGAATTATGATTATTATTAATTAATTGAATTCCAATTGGCTTGAATTGGACTTACTATCTAAGTGCCTTTAGATGACATTTGTTGTATTTGGCGCTATATAAATAAAAATGAATTGAATTGAATAGTGACCTCACCAAACAGCCAGTGAAGGTGAAAGTAAGCAGTGAATGAAAACACATTGCTCTGTTGTTTCAGAGGCCACCACCACACCCTTCTGTCTTCTGTTATGTCACTGCATTTCAGTTGTTTTCATGACCATGCACAACTTTTGCACATGAGGAGGAAGGTTGCATTCCAAGACACAAGTGATAGACTGACTGATTGTAGCTGGATTGTGTTGATAAGAAACATGTGCTGGGGCCACTTGTATTGCACAGCAGAGAGAAGAATAAGGCAGTGCAGATTTACTGATGTATGTTGTAATAACTCTGTGTGGCGGGTTAGGATTTTAATGTGCATGAAAAGCCTTCATGGTACTAACATGGCCCTGTTCCCCTCTGCAGTGTTGACAAGATTTAGTGTGATACTCCATATAAGTGCTTACAACAACTCACATTGTTGAAGTAAAAACTCATCACTGTAACTAGTCAATTTATTCAATGACAAGTAATCAGGTGAAGTAATATCCAAAAATATAAAGGCAGCGTTTGTTCAGACTTAGAGTTTCTGTTAGGAAACTTGTGTATTTTTAGTTGAGGCATCAGTATCTGCTCTTTGAACTGCATTAAGAAAGCTGAGGGAATGATCACACAGGAAAGAAGGTGTGTGCTGCTAAAATATGGTCCTAGTGTACAGAAGGAAGCAAATGCAGTTCCTATTTACATATAAAGAGCTCCATTAATCAATGTAAGCGTCATTACAGTGTGGCTCATTGAGCAGTGCAGAGGGGGTGTTAAATAAAATTCACTGTGCACTGATGCCTCCGGCAGGCGATACGTCTTGATTTGAAAACTGTCAGCAGTGGTGGAGAGTTGAGACAGGCAGGAGGGGGAAGAGATGGAGGAGGGGGAGTGTTACCCCATTCCAAATCCGATTCCAGGGAGATAAGAGAAAATTGGACAAAGAAGGGAATAGAGTGATGAGGTAGAAAAAAAAGTGTGGCAAAAAAGTGTGTTCCCCACACACTGAATAGATATGAAAAAAATGACAGCATTTTATTGTGAAAAACAGAAAAATGTCTTTTAAATTAAATTCAGTTGAACAGAATAAAAAATGAACTTATCCCAGAGCGAAGCAGCTCACCTTAAAATACTTTATTCTCCATCATCACAAGTATTATTTTCTTAATGAAAAGACAAAATTGCGCACAGCTTGCTATGAAGAGAATTTTAAGTTCTGGTAACACATTTAGAACTTCATTATATAACACGCTGTGCTTTCAAACTATTCATACCTTCAAAACATGAGTTTAAGACCAGCAAATTACCTTTTTCACTTAAGTTAAGAGTTAAGAATACAACACTTTACAAAAGCATTTTTGTCTTTTCCTGGGTTTAGGTGGTAACATTATTCTGTTAGTGTGTGTAATATGATTGTGGGAAGGAGTGAAATACATCATTTTTACAACACAACTGCGATCTTACCTCCATGGATCCATATATACAAATACCCATGTGTACGTATGTGGTGACTTGATCATGCTACAGATTTCTATATCCAGGAGAAAGTTCTGAGCAGTTTTCTGTCTTTTTGTTTCTTTAAAGGAAAAAAAGGCACCACATCCTGCTCTCATTTGAACAGCACATTGATGGCCTCGTTCTGTGTCTTTGCAGTAATAATGTATGCAATGCAAAAATTTCTTCATTTGATTTGTTTTAAAATGAGGTTTGACAGTTATTTAGGTCTCAGCTCCAGATGAGTGCCAAGTTGTAACTGAACATTACCAACCAATGTGCATGTCATTAGAGTCATTATCACCTCTGAATTTTTTTACCTGCCTGAAAGTGTGACTTTTGGTCACAGGATTCAAGGTATGAATGGTTATGAAACTTCCTGGGGAGGAGAGACAATGCTGCTCTGTAGGTGCTGGGAAGGTGATACCGGAGACCAACTCCTCTGTTCAAAGATGGTTTTTCCAGTTTAACATAGATGGCTACCTTGACTCCTCTCTCAAACCATCTGTCTTCTCTGTCCAGAATGTGGACATTACTGTCCTCAAAACAGTGTCCCTTTTCCTTGAGATGTAGGTGAACTGCTGAGTCTTGGTCTGAAGAGATGGCTCTTCTATGTTGTGCCATGCGCTTGTGGAGCCGTTGTTGGGTCTCTCTTATATAGAGGTCTGCACACTCCTTGCTACACTGCACTGCATACATGATACCACCAGGTTTTGTTTGGGTGTTTTGTCCTTTGTTTGAACCAGTCTCTGCCTGAGAGTGTTCTTGGGTTTGAAGGTGCACTTGAATATCATGTTTAGAGAAAATCCTTGTAATTTTCTCTGAGACTCCTGCCACATATGGAATTGCAATATGTTTGTGCCTATTCTTCTTAGCTTCTCTACCTGTTTGGTTTGGTCCATTTGTCTTTGCTGATTTGACAAAGGCCCAGTTTGGGTATCCACAGGTTTGAATGGCTTTCTTGGAGTTGATGTTCCTTTTGTTTTCCCTCAGCCTTGATAGGTCCTCTCTCCGCCTAGTGATGTAGTGTTCTGATGACAGCCAGTTTGTGTTGTAGTGGGTGACGTGAGTTGAAAAGCAGGTACTGGTCAGTATGTGTTGGTTTCCTGTAAACCTCTGTGTTAAGATTTCCGTCCTCTTCAATCTGCACGACACAGCCCAAAAAAGGCAGCTTGTGGTCTTTTGCATCCTCTCCCGTGAACTTGATGTTGCAGTCCACCGAGTTGATGTGCTCTGTGAAAGCCTCCACTTCTTGAGATTTGATCTTGACCCAGGTGTCGTCCACATATCTGAACCAGTGGCTTGATGCTGTTCCTTTGTATGAGCTCAGTGTTTTGCTTTCATATAAAGATTATCCACAATTGGGGGCACTGGAGATCCCCTGGCTCAGCTGTTCTTCTGTCTGTAGAAACACTCATTGTATTTAAAATAGGTGGTGGAGAGGCAGAGGTTCAACAGGACACAGATCTGATCAGGAGTGAAGTTGTTTCTGTCATTCAGTGAGTCATCTTGCTGCAGCCATTTCCCAACAGTCTCCACTGCTGCTGATAATGCGGTATGCAGGTAAAAAGTGAGGTCACATCAAAGGACGTAATAGTTTCACTTGGCGACAGTTTCAGATGTTGGATATTGTTATAAATTGGGTTTATTCGTAAACTTTATGTATTCATATTCTGTAGTTCACTAGATAATCTATGTTCCTAGTTTGTACGTTTACACTCTGCTCATACAAACACAATGTATGTCCAACACTTTAAGATGACGTAGCGGGATAAAATAACTGGGTCAGATAAAACGTCTCTTAGGACAGATAGGTCTGGTGCAGTAGATGCACGCCTGAAACAACACTCACACACACATCGCTTCTCACATCCAAAGAACATGACGAAGACGGTGGATGGCCTGCTCACATCATGAGTAAATATTCAATGATGCGTTGTCAAGTGTAGGTACAACCTCTGAGATAAGGGTGAACATAAATATGAAATGTTTCCAGATCTCGGGACTTGGTCGGACGGATTTCATGCGAGAACTCTGTCTCTCCAAGTCCAGCGCTGATACTTGACCTGTGACCTCCAATAAATACTTTGTTTAACTTAAGACTACTCCAACTGGTTCTTGGGCTTTCAATAAAAGAATTGGGCTAACAGCTGGTGCTGTGACCACGTGAATTGGACTGACTCCGAGGGAGGACTGCCGGAGCTGATTGAGGGGGTCACTTTGTTCAGACAATTCGAGGCGCCCGAGAAAAAAAGGTGCGCAGAAAACCTCTTATATATGAATATATGTGAAATTTCTGCACATTGGACAAGCTAAATTAAGTTGTCTGAATTAAGATGTCCCCTGATCAGTAAAAATCAAAGCATAAATTTACTGTTTGTTTGTTTTATTGAGGGGTCACACGTAAAGTATAAAAACACATATTCTCACATAGGGAAAGAACATGAGTGTCCTGCAAAAAGTTCAATTCGAACAAATAAAAGAAACCGTGTGAGAGGTTATCTTCGAAATTGTTATCCTCATGGGAAGAGTCCGTAAAAACATCCACAGCTCAGTGGTTAGACTAGAAAAATAAAGTGTTAATCCTCATGGGAAGGGTCGGTAAACTAATCCACGACGGTGGTCAGACTGACAAATCATAAAGGACACAGGGCAAGAGTTTGTTATTTTTAATGAAAATGTGGGGGTGGTTCGCCATTTGAAGAGATTTTTGCTGTGACAGAATACAGATCTCAAGTGGTTTGTGCATATTGGGGTTGGAATAGAAAAAGGGGGGAAGTAAGATAGGGTGTTTCAGAAATTGGTGAAGTAAAACGAGTGTGTGGACTGGGAAATGACCCCGAGCGAATCAAGCGCACAGGAGTTTTAGACCCTGTGTAGAAGCTTCTTGATACGGGTCCTACTACTCGGGCACTGAGCCCTTCACCCATTCTGACTAACATGTGTAATAATATTTAAATATGTCACAAACAATGAGTGGAAAACATGTGAACCCGGCTCTTTGGGGTCAGTACTATTTGACACCTTGACTAGATGGAAGAAAAAGGTCCCAAAGGAAGAAGAAAAAAAGGGGACTGATAGGTTTTTAGATTGGACGAGAGAGATGCAAAAAAGAGGAATTAATTTCCCTGCAAGCACAAGTGGTAAAATCACAACTAAGAGCAACAAGCCAAATTAACCTAGGATCAAAGTAACATTTTTTTCCCAAAGGTTCATTGACAGAAATTAATTTTTTTTCCAGCATCAACTTTGCCGTCACTAATAAGAGACCTACATGAGAGAAAAAGAAAAAATCAACAGAGTCGGAGGCTTGGCCTGAGGTTTCTAACTAAAGATTAGCTGTGCAGCAGCATCACAGTAAATAATGAATCACACAGATTAAAAGCTCCAAACACTTTTTCAGATAACTGATAACCTCCAAGCTGCTCCATAATGTTATTAGTTGTTGTCTTTGTCATAAAATACCATCACCCTAAGAGTGTCTCATGTCAACCCTGCTTCTTCTTCTCTGATTCAGCCTGAGAGCGAGGACATTCCAAACAATACGTTTATCTACAGACTCTGAGTGATCATTGGCCGGTACTTTAAGAGTACAAGAACTACATATAGTTATTTAGTTGAAGAGTTTACGATGATAATGGATGTTTAGTTTTATACTAGAGCAATTATTATTACCTCATCTATTTATTTTAACATGAATATGATTAGGAGAGATACCAAAGTACTTAGATAAACTGAAAACAGCTTTTCAATGCAAGAATCATAGTGAAGAGATAAGAAGCAATAAACTGTCCAAAATAAATCCAGGAAAACAAGACATTCATACAAGTTGTTGCTGAAATAAGATTTACACAAGCAGAGCGTTCAGAATATTTCCTCCTTTGATTGAAAAAGCTGTTAGAACAAAAACAAATGTTCTACAAAGTGAGACTTTATGACTTCCACCTGAAGCAGGACTGAGATCAGATAAGATAAACCTTTATTGCCCCAAAGGGAATTTGTCTTGTACTTGGAAGCAACATACAGTATAGCACAAACAGCACATACAGAAAACACGCAAGACGTACATATGCAGACAAGACAGAATAACAGACTAATAAATAAATATACAAACAGACAGTCAGACCATGTGACATAGGTTGAACAATCAGGATTTAACAGCAAGGCCAGACAGTCAGATGTCAAACAGCCGGTTATCATCTTAAAGCAGTAAAGGTTAGCCATTATTATTTTAGAGATCATATTAACATAACTCCAAAAATTTAGCTGATCTAAAAAGTTCTCCTTTGCCTCTTTTCACCAATTCTGAGGTAATAGTTATCAATATCCATATACCATTTAACTATTTAACTGCAGCAGATAGATGAAACAATTAAAATGCTCTCTTAACAAAGCAGCAAAGTGCTTTATAGAGAGGTTTAAAATAAGTTAGATTATTAGAATATTAACAAAAACACAACAATAAAAGGCGTTACAGGAGTCAGATATCACCAATAGCTTTCTTAAAGAGGAAAACTACAGCTGCAGTACGCATTCAAAAACAGCCACAGTTTCCAGAGAGCCTTACAAGAGAAACAATATATCAACACGATTAGCAGTTTGTAACCCTGCAGATAAATGATAACTGAATTAAACAGTATAGCATTGGATAGAATGGGTGAAATAGAAATAAAATTCTGTTTACAGTTAAAGAGATGCCACTCAACCATAGTAACAAACTGAGAATTTTAGAACATTTTAAATAATTAGAGGTCTGAGCCGCTCTGATTGGAAAAGGAAGATTAATCCGTTTATAAGAAAAGTTTTTGTGAGCTCAGCCGGCGCCCTGTTAAACACCTACATCAACATCAAGCAGCTGCTCCAACTGGAAGGCAAGACAATGAAAAAGAGAAATAAGTCATTAAATGGATTACAAGAGAAATTATTCCAATATTTGGGGTACCAGAAGTGATAAGATCAGACAATGGTGCTCACTTCTCTTATGAAGAACTAAGAGAAATGGAACAGATGTTTGGAACTGGACATAAGCTCGGTGAAGTCTATCACCCAGCTTCACAAGGACGAGTGAAAAGAGCAAATAGGAACCATCAAAAAGGCCCAACAAACTCTGTGCAGACACAAAGTTAACTTGGGCTGAAGCTCTCCCTATGATGTTAATTAACCTGAGATTTACTCCAGATGCCACCATGAATGTTGTCAGGTTGTCCCACATGAGGCCTGGGCAGGGAGAAAATACTCTGTCCATTTGCTACTGCACCAACAGGCTCACCCCCTGTTCTACCACAGTATGAAAACTGTGAATAAGTGAAACAACTGAATAACACGGTGATGAGTATATCTCAACAGGTTACAGAAATGCTCACTAAGGAACAGGACCGCCATACTTCACCTGTTGAAGTAGGAAACTGGGTCCTAAAGAAAGTCAACAAACGTGACTGGTCCTCTCCTCTGTGGACGGGACCAAACAAGGTAGCTGCAGCTACATCGGATTGTGTAAAGGTATGGTTGATAGGAGACAGACTGAGTAACTGGAGCCACAAGACTCGCTGTACTGATGCTCCAGATCCCACCGAAAGAACACTGACTGAGGAACCTCACCTACTGACAAAGACTGCATCACTGGGACTAAAACTCTGAACAGACCACTGACGATGAAAACAGTAAGAAAACACTGCGTTGAAGACTAGACTGTAGTACCACAGCCACTGGTAAGAATTTAAGAAAACTTAGTAGCAAGTAACAAGTGAGAATTAAGCTGATTATGCTGAAATTTTATCTTATAGACAATATTTATCCTAAACAGGTCAATCAGTTAGTCATTGAGAAGAAATGTCTGCTTTCTTGATGCTGTGCTGCTCCCAAGATAAGATCTAACCACAAACATTTCTGTCCTGCAGCAGAGAGCAACACAGGAGCAGAAACTGCAGTGGAGGAGTTTGGCAATTAATTGCTTCTCAAGTTTTCCCAACAAAATTCTGTGTGTGTTTTTGTCTTCTTTTGTCTTTGTTATGTGTTGTCTTATGTTGTGTCTCTGTGGTGATGTGTTCTCTAAATGATTTGAAGTTTTTTCCACAGCATAAGGAAATTGATGGTACTGAATTCTGCAGTAATGCTGCACAGCATTGAGTTATATGAGCACACAAGGGTTATGTCAACTGGCCAGTTGTTTTCTTTTGTTTTTTTTAAATTTTACTTTACCCTTCCGACAGGCTCACCACCCGTGGGAGGGGCCAAGGGGGTCAGGTGCATTGTGAGCTGGGTGGAGACCTTGGCGGTCTGATCCTCGGCTACTGAAGCTGGCTCTTGGGATGTGGAACGTCACCTCTCTGCTGGAGAAGGAGCCTGAGCTGGTGCGCGAGGCTGAGCGGTTCCGGCTAGATATAGGAACCTTGGAGTTATTTTTGACCAGAATTTATCATTTGACTCGCATATAAAACAGGTTTCTAGGACTGCCTTCTTTCATCTTCGTAATATTGTTAAAATCAGGAACATCTTGTCTCAGAGTGATGCAGAAAAACTGCTCCATGCATTTGTTACTTCAGGATTGGACTGCTGTAATTCTTTATTATTGGGCTGTCCCACATATTCTCTGAAAAGCCTCCAGCTGATCCAAAATGCTGCAGCCAGAGTTCTGATGAGAACTAACAGGAGAGATCATATTTCTCCAGTTTTAGCTTCTCTTCATTGGCTCCCTGTTAAATTCAGAATAGAATTTAAGATTCTTCTCCTTACATATAAAGCTCTTAATGACCGAGCTCCATCATATCTTAAAGATCTCATTGTAAGATATTTTCCTAACAGAGCACTTCGTTCCCAAACTGCAGGTTTACTTGAGGTTCCCAGAGTTTCTAAAAGTAGAATGGGAGGCAGAGCCTTCAGTTATCAGGCCCCTCTCTCTGGAACCAGCTGACAGTTTGGGAGGCAGAGCCTTCAGTTATCAGGCCCCTCTCTGTGGAACCAGCTGCCAGTTTGGGAGGCAGAGCCTTCAGTTATCAGGCCCCGCTCTGTGGAACCAGCTGCCAGTTTTGGAGGCAGACCCTTCAGTTATCAGGCCCCTCTCTTGTGGAATAAGCTGCCAGTAAATGTCCGGGAAGCAGACACCCTTTCCACTTTTAAGACCAGGCTTAAAACTTTCCTTTTTTATAAAGCTTATAGTTAGGGATGGCTCAGGTGATCCTGAAACATCCCATAGTTAAGCTGCTATAGGCCTAGACTGCTGGGGGGCCTCATCTGTCACACCTTTCCTCACTTTACTCTCTTTATGTATATGTGACATTATTGTGGTCATTAACTCGTGTTTCCTTGTTCCAACAGATATCCTTTGAATGGTGTTACAGTGCCGCCGCGGCCCCCTCCCCCCCTTTCTGTCTTCTCAAACCCCAGCTGGTCGAGGCAGATGGCCACCCTTCCTGGTTCTGGTTCTGCCAGAGGTTTCTTCCTGTTCAAAGGGAGTCGTTTCTCTCCACAGTCGCCTCAGGCACGCTTAGGCCGGGAGATTGGACCGAAAAAGAAAAAGTTTTCAGTGCAATCTGTTGGTTTCCTTATCTAGGAAATTGTTTTTTGAAATTATTTTATGAATAATTATGATTACAATTAATTGAATTCCAATTGGCTTGAATTGGACTTTATTATCTAAGTGCCTTGAGATGACATTTGTTGTATTTGGCGCTATATAAATAAAAATGAATTGAATTGAATTGAATTGAATATAGTCGGACTCACCTCGACGCATGGCTTGGGCTCCGGAACCAGCCTCCTCGAGAGGGGTTGGACTCTCTTCCTCTCTGGAGTTGCCCGCGGTGAGAGGCGTAGAGCAGGTGTGGGCATACTTATTGCCCCCCGGCTGTGCGCCTGTACATTGGGGTTTACCCCGGTGGACGAGAGGGTAGTCTCCCTCCACCTTAGGGTGGGGGGACAGGTCCTGACTGTTGTTTGTGCTTATGCACCGAACGGCAGTTCAGAGTACCCACCCTTTTTGGAGTCCCTGGAGGAGGCACTGGAGAGTGCTCCTCCGGGAGACTCCCTCGTCCTGCTGGGGGACTTCAATGCTCATGTGGGCGATGACAGTGAGACCTGGAGGGGCGTGATTGGGAGGAACGGCCCCCTCAATCTGAATCAGTGGTGTTTTGTTGTTGGACTTCTGTGCTCATCATGGACTGTCCATAACGAACACCATGTTCAGGCATAAGGGTGTCCATATGTGCACTTGGCACCAGGACACCCTAGGCCGCAGCTCGATGATCGACCTTGTGGTTGTATCGTCGGACTTGCGGCCGTATGTCCTGGACACTCGGGTGAAGAGAGGGGCGGAGCTGTCAACTGATCACCACCTGGTGGTGAGTTGGCTCCGCTGGTGGGGGAGGAAGCCGGTCAGACCTGGCAGGCCCAAACGTATTGTGAGGGTCTGTTGGGAACAGCTGGCGGAATCCCCTGTAAGGAGGAGTTTCAACTCCCACCTCCGGCAGAGCTTCAACCATGTCCCGGGGAGGTGGGGGACATTGAGCCCGAATGGGCCATGTTCCGTGCCTCCATTGTTGAGGCGGCCAACCGGAGCTGTGGCCGTAAGGTGGTCGTTGCCTGTCGTGGCGGCAACCCCCGAACCCGCTGGTGGACACCAGTGGTGAAGGAAGCCGTCAAGCTGAAGAAGGAGTCCTATTGGGCCTTTTTGGCTAGTGGGACTCTGGAAGCAGCTGATGGGTACCGACAGGCCAAGCGGAACGTGGCCTCGGCGGTTGCTGAGGCAAAAACTCGGGCTTGGGAGGAGTTCGGGGAGGCCATGGAGAATGATTTCCGGACGGCCTCGAGGAGTTTCTGGTCCACCATCCGGCGGCTCAGGGGGGGAAGCGTCAACACCGTGTATGGTGAGGGCGGGGCTCTGCTGACTTCAACTAGGGACGTCGTGAGTCGGTGGGGGGAATACTTCGAGGGCCTCCTCAATCCTACCAACATGTCTTCCGATGAGGAAGCAGAGTTGGGGAGCTCGGACGTGGGGCCAACCATTTCTGGGGCTGAGGTTGCCAAGGTGGTTAAAAAGCTCCTCGGTGGCAAGGCCCCGGGGGTGGATGAGGTCCGTCCTGAGTTCCTCAAGGCTCTGGATGTTGTAGGGCTGTCTTGGTTGACACGCCTCTGCAGCATCGCGTGGACATCAGGGGCAGTGCCTCTGGACTGGCAGATCGGGGTGGTGGTCCCCCTCTTTAAAAAGGGGGACCGGAGGGTGTGTTCCAACTATAGGGGTCTATTCGGGGGTACTGGAGAGGAGGATCCGCCGGATAGTCGAATCTCGGATTCAGGAGGTTTTCGTCCTGGCCGTGGAACAGTGGACCAGCTCTATACCCTCCGCAGGATCCTGGAGGGTGCATGGGAGTTCGCCCAACCGGTCTGCATGTGTTTTGTGGACTTGGAGAAGGCGTTCGACCGTGTCCCTCGGGGACTCTTGTGGGGGGTGCTCCGGGAGTATGGAGTGTCGGACTCCTTGATATGGGCTGTTCGGTCTCTGTATGACCGGTGTCAGAGTTTGGTCCGCATTGCCGGCAGTAAGTCGGACATGTTTCCTGTGAGGGTTGGACTCCGTCAGGGCTGCCCTTTGTCACTGATTCTGTTCATAATTTTTATGGACAGAATTTCTAGGCGCAGCCAGGGTGTCGAGGGGGTCCGTTTTGGCGACCTCAGAATCGGGTCTCTGCTCTTTGCGGATGATGTGGTTCTGTTAGCGTCGTCGGGCCGTGACCTTCAGCTCTCACTGGAGCGGTTCGCAGCCGAGTGTGAAGCGGCTGGGATGAGAATCAGCACCTCCAAATCTGAGACCATGGTCTTCGGTCGGAAAAGGGTGGAATGCCCTCTCCGGGTCGGGAATGAGATCCTTCCCCAAGTGGAGGAGTTTAAGTATCTCGGGGTCTTGTTCTTGAGTGGGGGACGAATGGAGCAGGAGATTGACAGGCGGATTGGTGCGGCGTCCGTAACTCTGCACCGGCCTGTCGTGGTGAAGGAGCTGAGCCAGAAGGCGAAGCTCTCGATTTACCGGTCAATCTATGTTCCTACCCTCACCTATGGTCACGAGCTGTGGGTATTGACCGAAAGAACGAGATCGCGAATACAAGCGGCCGAAATGAGTTTCCTCCGCAGGGTGTCTGGGCTCTCCCTTAGAGATAGGGTGAGAAGTTCGGTCATCCTGGAGGGGCTCGGATTAGAACCGCTGCTCCTCCGCATCGGGAGGAGTCAGATGAGGTGGCTCGGGCATCTGGTTAGGATGCCTCCTGGACGCCTCCCTGGTGAGGTGTTCCGGGCCCGTCCCACTGGGAGGAGACCCCGGGGAAGACCCAGGACACGTTAGAGAGACTATGTCTCTCGGCTGGCCTGGGAACGCCTCGGGGTCCCCCCAGAAGAGCTGGAGGAAGTGGCCGGGGACAGGGACGTCTGGGTCTCTTTGCTCAAGCTGCTGTCCCCACGACCCGACCCCCGAAGCAGCGGAAGATAATGGATGGATGGATGGATATTTTATTTTATTTTATTTTATAGTGTGAGCGTGTATGGTTGTTTGTCTCGTTTGTCTCTGTGTGGCCCTGTGATGGACTGGCGGCCTGTCGAGGGTGTACCCTGCCTCTCGCCCATTGACCGCTGGGATAGGCTCCAGCCCCCCCGCGCCCCGACCGACGGATTCAGCGGTATAGAAAATGGATGGATGGATGGATATTTTATTTTATGATTTTATTTGGTTGTTTATGTTTTGGTTTGGGGGACATAATAAAAAATTATGAATTGGGCACTAGGATTAAACCTGTGCCCACTAGTGAGGACAAGAAAGACATGTCCTGAGTATAAGGGGTCAGTTCTTGGACCCCTTCTGTTCACTCTATACATGCTGCCTCTGGGTCAAATTCTGAAGAACTCTAAAGTCAACTACCACAGCTATGCAGATGACACACAGATAAATCTCGCACTGTCTCCAGGTGACTGCAGTCCTATAGAGTCATTGTGCGACTGCTTAGAGCAAGTCAAAAAGTGGATGAACCAAAATTTCCTTCAGTTAAATCAAGAAAAAACTGAGGTCATTGTGTTTGGCAACAAAGAGAAGAGGTTTGCTGTCAGTAAACATCTTGAGTCACTGTCTCTAGAAACTAAAGACCAAGTCCGGAACCTCGGCTTGCTGATAGACTCAGACCTGACCTTCAACTATCATATCAAATCAGTCACCAAATCAGCCTTTTATCAACTTAAGAACATATCCAGAATTAAGGCTTTCATGTCCCAAACAGATCAGGAGAAGCTGATTCATGCTTTCATCTCCAGCAGACTTGATTACTGTAACGGTCTTCTGACTGGACTCCCCCAAAAGAGTCTCAAACAGCTGCAGCTCATTCAGAACGCTGCAGCCCGAGATTTAACCAGAACAAAGAGATCACATCACCCCAGTTCTCAGGTCTTTACATTGGCTCCCGGTCAGATACAGAATAGATTTTAAAGTTCTGCTACTCGTCTACAAATCACAGAATGGTTTAGGTCCAGAATACATGAATGACGTGCTGGTAGAGTATAAACCCAGCAGAGCTCTGAGATCTGCTGACTCAGGTCAGATAGTCGAGCCCAGAGTTCAGACTAGACACGGTGAAGCAGCTTTTAGCTGTTATGCTGCACACAACTGGAACAAACTACCAGCAGAACTGAAATCAGCCACAACTGTAAGCACTTTTAAATCCAGGTTAAAAACATTTCTCTTTCGGTGTGCGTATGGTTGAGTTTATATCTTTCTTTTTCCCCTCTTCTTTGATTGCTTTTAACTGTGTTTTAAATTTTTATTCTATTTTTTTTCTCTTTAAATTGCTGCTTTATGCTGTTCTTTTAAATGCCTTGTCTTTATGTAAAGCACATTGAGTTGCCTGTGGTATGAAATGCGCTATATAAATAAAGATGCCTTGCCTTGCCTTGCCTTGCCTTGCCTTGCCATAAGATACAGTGCAAATGAAAAATTGCTCTGGTGTGCTGCATGATTTGTTTTCCGACTAATTATTAATCCACAGATTCAGAACCACTACAGGACTCACAGCCAAGCAACGGACAAGGAGTCCATCTGAAATTCTGGAATGCTGTGCCCATCATGCCAAGATGATGGTTGAACAAGCACACAATCTTCAAGCACTGTCAACATAACACAGTGGAAATTCTCTCTTGAAATTGTCCTAAAAACAAGATTAGTTAGGGAAGAGGGATGGTAAAGATCCCTCAGGGAAGTGAAGTACTGGTGACCTCTCCTTCCAAGATTAGGTCCGGATCAGAATGCTGAACTGATGTTCAGCCATGAGGAGAACCGAGCACCAAGCAATGACAGGATTGGACCAGAAGAGACTACACGACTCGTCACGTGGACATCATAAAAAAAAAATTTATTTGTTCATCTGTTGTATTTCATGTAATCATCAAGCTGATTAATCATTTTGTGGTTATAAATCAACCAATCATTAGTATAACCATTCCCAGTGGGGTGACTCGGCTGTTTGGAGCGGGACCTTAGACTTTGAAAGGTAATGAGGTGGTCGGTCGCCAAGTGGAAATGGGGCCATAGGAGAATTTTTCCCGGTTCAGCCATCGGGTTTTCGATCCTATTCGCTGCTAACAGTGGACGAGCCTGCTGGTAATGTTAATTGCCTTATGCATTGTTTGAGTTTCAAGATGTTAGAAATTTTTTGTAGCTTCGGTAATTATTGTTGTGTGTTGTGATGGTACTTATGGGTGAGCAGGGCCTTGACACTGCTCAAACCAATATAGTTTTCCACACAGAAGATGGGTTCGGGGCCACATACACACAGAATAATATCAAGAAATATGTATACATGTAGTCCTTGCACACACGTAGAGGTGTGACACTTATAGTTTTTAAGAAATGTGCTCATTTGCAGAGTTATAATCAGTGAGTTATGAAGGTCTAACTCTCTCGGAAAGAGGTTCTGTTCCGAGCATCGTGATGAAATACTCCTGATAGAAAAGTTTTTAGCTAACGCATTAGAATTGTTTATTATATTTATTATTTCCACATGCCTGTGCAATGAAGACTTGCTTGCTGCTGATAAACGCAAAGAAGAACAGCTTACACATAGACGCGTACATAATGATGAAAAAAAAAAAAATCTCCTCTCTGGTTGTGCTGCACCTTAAAGTGGCCGCGGACTTGCAGTTTGGGGCCCTGCTAGGTTGGCTGCCGCTAACAGGGGTGACACAATACAGAATATGACACTCTGACCTCATTTTAAGGTTGACATGATGAAATCATGCCAAGAGGGGGACTGTTATAAATTGGCTTAATTCTTACGGTAGCCGTCCACTATTCCGGCACGTCAACTTAACTCGCCGGATTGGATGCCTAGTCTCGCCGTGTTGCTACTGCAGTGGGCGTGTACAGAGGGGCTTGTATACGAAGTTGTAGATAGAACATATGGGCTCCGGGGGAAAGTAAATAACTTGTATTTCACCATGGCTGTGGATCTGCGAGCGAGGAGAGCTGCTGTGCTGCTGCTGCGACACAGGAGATCACATGATCTACTTTCATTGGATAACGCACTCCGTCTGCCGTGGCAAATTTGCATAAAGTTCGGCCGAGCCCAACTTTTTGACGTGCCGCAGGTCCGCCGCTCGCCGTGCCGGAATCCCAGCATGCTTTGCGAGCACGGCGACAACGATCGGCCAGATTTCATTGAAAATTAATTGAATGCGTTGGATAAGGCTTGACGTGCCGGAATAGTGGACGGCTACCGTTAGACTTTATGTATTCATATTCTGTAGTTCACTAGATAATCTATGTTCCTAGTTTGTACGTTTACACTCTGCTCATACAAACACAATGTATGTCCAACACTTTAAGATGACGTAGCGGGATAAAATAACTGGGTCAGATAAAACGTCTCTTAGGACAGATAGGTCTGGTGCAGTAGATGCACGCCTGAAACAACACACACACACACACACACACACACACACACATTGCTTATCACATCCAAAGAACATGACGAAAACGGTGGATGGCCTGCTCACATCATGAGTAAATATTCAATGATGCGTTGTCAAGTGTAGGTACAACCTCTGAGATAAAGGTGAACATAAATATGAAATGTTTCCAGATCTCGGGACTTGGTCGGACGGATTTCATGCGAGAACTCTGTCTCTCCAAGTCCAGCGCTGATACTTGACTTGTGACCTCCAATAAATACTTTGTTTAACTTAAAGGGATCAGCCACCCCCAGGCCAAATTAAGTGTATCCCCGCATTCCCGAGACATAAATAAGTGTGTGGGAGCGTTTTCCTGGCGACCCAGGCATTGTCCGAATCTCACAGCACTGACCACTGCTTGGTTGCGCGTAATACATACATGCTAGCGTCGCCAGCGTCGCCAATCGAAATATTTCGCCCAACGTGAATTAATTTACTTGATTTACCTTCTAATTACTGTGTGAGTGGTGTACTTTCACATCGAGTGCAAATGACTGTGTAAATCTACACGGAAGGCTTGGTTTGCTCATGTCGGTTTGGGAACTAGTTTCCGGTGCGGAAAACACAGCCGAAGCACACTCCCCGCTACGTCATTGGGAATCCCCACCCCCTGGCTGCTTCACGCTGGTTTGTTTGAGGAAGTCGGGGGGGGGGGGGGGGGAGGATTCCCAATGACGTAGCGGGGAGTGTGCTTCGGCTTGAGGTGACATTTGTTGTAATTTGGCGCTATATAAATAAACTGAATTGAATTGAAGAAGCCTTTCATGTAAGAGGTAAAACGTTCTGCAAGATCTAAAAAAAAAATCCAGTTGCCCTTATTCAAGCTGTTATGATTACCATGACCTGGATCACTGAGAAACTTCATTTAAAGTGCTGCATCAACATAAATTTGCTAAAATCTTCATCACAAAGCCTGGGGTACATAGGTGACAGAGAAAAGATCTGAGTGGAAACAGAGTAAGAGTGAAAACAGTGGAGAGGAAGCAGTGAGGGACTAATTAGACAGAATTTACAGAATGAATAAAGAGTGAGTGTTTCTTACAAAACCCAGTTGTTTAAGCCGGCCTCAGTGGGGTGGATTTACATGTAGTGCCACTGCCCATCCATGCCCATGTTCATACCCATACCACCCAATGGTCCTGAAATGAGAAGTAAAACACCGTTTAAGACCAGCATTATGATAGAGCATGCACAGAATGGCAGCACATCACTGTACAGGCAAAAGCAGAGGCCGTCACTTTGCTGATGAGAACAGAGCCTGAGCTGGTGTGTGAGGTGGTGTAATACCAACTAATAATAATAATAATAAATTTTATTTATAACGCACTTTACATTTACAATAAAATCTCAAAGTGCTAAACTAGATATAGTTGGGCTAGTCAGAAGGGTATGGGGATGCTCACAAGCCCCCAGCTGAGCGCCTCGGTGTTGGAGTTCTTCTCAGTGAGCGATAGGATTGCTTTAATGCGGCTGCAAGTTGCAGGAGGGAAGGTTCTAACTGTTGTTTGTGTTTATGCACCAAACAGCAGTTCAGATTACCTGGAATTATTGGAGTCTCTGGGGGATGTCCTGGAGGTTGCCACCTGGGGATTCCATTGTTCTCCTGGAGAATTTTTTTTTACATACCTGGGGAGGTTGGGCACGTGGAATCTGAAAGGACTATGTTCAGGACCTCCATTGCGGATGCAGGAGGTCTTTTGGCTTTGGTTGTCCAGAGGGTCACCTGAAGGAGCTAAAAGGGGCCAAGTGGCGTTGGTGGTTGTGAAGCCAAACTTGGGTGTGGGAGGATTCGGTGAGGCCAGGGGGAAGGACTTTCAGTTGGCGTCAAGGATGTTCTGGAAAACTATTACTGTAAAGCCACTGCTCCTCTACAACAAAAGGAGTCAGTTGAGATGGCTCGAGCCTCTGGTTAGGGTGCCTCCTGGTCGTCTCCTTTTGGAGGTTTTCCAGGGACGTCAAACTAGGAGGAGGGGACGGGGCAGACCCAGAACACTTTGTAGAGATTATACAAATCCCTTCGGGTCTCGAAATGCCTTGGGATCCCCCAAGAGGAGCTGAAGAGTGTCTATGAAGAGCGGGATGTCTGGGTTTCTGTCCTGAACCTGTTGCCTCTGTGACCTGACCATGGATAAGTGGAATACTATGGATGGATGGATGAATCATCACTTTCTTCATTTGCACAATTATAATAATTCTCACTGAGCTGCAGAGGTAGTCAGCTTTTAAAAAAAAGATATCTTAGGAGCGCTGGTCACTGCATAAACAGTGCTAACAGAAAACCGGACACACATCTGCAAGGTTCTGTAATAGCATTTGGCAACACTACATTATACAGACTGCAACTTACAACATAATGTTCTGACATGTACCACGTAATTCCTCTAACTATAAAATACTTCCTAGTTCTTATCAGCATTTAAATGTAGGTACAGGGGAACAAAGGATAGGAGAAGCCAGTCATGCTGTAAGTATTTGTAAGTTGTGAGTGCCTATAGCTTAAAGCATTGGTACAAAAATGATTATCTGAAAAAACCTGCGGTTTCTCTTAAGCACTTAATGTCTGGTAAGTTCTTTCAGATAAAGTTTAGAATTTAAAATGCTTCGTATGTGAATTATTATACCTGTGGAACCCTCTGCACTTGCAATATTTCTTCAAGTTTTCTGTGTGTGGAGATATTTTGTATCACTTAGAGTTGGAATGTCTTTTACTTTTTCTGTGAGAAGAATTATAATATACTATTAGCAGTGAAATCAGCATAAGAATAAGCATAACAATTTAACATCCTCCATTCTTACATGTCAATCATTATGAAAAGTAGAGTTCCACAGCTGTTGGTTGGCTGTGGTGTGGGAAAACAGTAGATAGTAATATAAGTGTGTGTGCAAGAGCAGAGCAATGAAATGTTCGGCTGTCAACAAATTTTGAAAATTATTGACTTGGTGAGACACAGTCAGTTGTGGTCACTACTGTTTCAGATGCATTATTTTTAGATTGCTGAAGTCTTGTCAGAGTGTACAGCTAAGCTAGTAGCCATGCTACAGCCAAGCTAGATATCCCTTTCCCGATTGATGGGGAGAGGGATCCTGAGGTTTTTCCAGGCTAGATGAGATATTTAGGGTACGTCCTCCCAGTTGTACTAAAAGCCTTCAAAGGGAGGAGACCAGGAGGCATCCTAACCAGATGCCTGAACGTACTAAGTTGACTCTTTTCAATGTGAAGGAGCAGCTGCTCTACTCCGAATCTCATCCACCCCTGGCACTTTACAGATAGGGAGCTTTTTAATTGCCTTTGCCACCTTTGCTAAGGTGATGAGTAAGTCTTCCCCCAAATACTCAGACTCTACCTCCTCAATGGAGGAAATGCTAGTAGGATTGAGGAGATAACCCTCAAAGTGCTGCTTTCACCATCATGATATCCTTAGTTTGGGTCTGCAGTTCTGGTGTCCACCAGCAGGTTGTCCTGTTACCGCCATGACAAGAACCGACAACCCTCAGGCCACAGCTCTTGGAAGCCGCATCCGGAATGGAGGTCCTGAACATGGTCCATTCAAATTCCATGTCCCTAACCTTGTAGATGAGAAAAATTCTCCCATAGGGGCAAGTTGAAGATCTCCCAGACAGGGGCCTCAACTTCCCATTTGGGCTTACCACGTCTGTCTAGCAGCCTCTCCGGGTCACTCCATCATTGCTCAAATGGGCTTGTAAGTTCTCCAGTAAAACGATGGAATCCCCAGGTGGCAACCCCTCTATGACACCACCCAGAGACTCCAAGGAGGTCAGGTAATCTGAGCTGCTGTTTGGTGCATAAACACAAACAAGAGGTGTCCGTCTTTGCCTGCTGCCCAACTCACAAAAACTAGAAACCATGAATATAGAAAAGTGACAGTTGAGTTGTGTATATGAAACCTACATGGCATGGTGACGTATGTACATGGCAGGGGTGCAAACACAACCATGGTCAAAAAGGAGTGAGGTAGCGCGGCGCCGGGGCGACGCAGCGCGGCAACAGGCGACAACCCCGCCCCACACACACATACAACAAAATATCAGTCAGACCACAGTTTAAACAAAACAGAACATTTATTTATCATTAATTGCCTTCCCTAAAGGTAGTTCATCTTTGCTTCTTTTTCTTTCTGGCAGCATTCTTTTTCTTAGCAGCAAAACAGAACATTTATTAATTATAACTATTTATCATTAAAGTTCCCAATCCATCTCAATTCCCCAACAAAGAGGCAGTTCATCTTTACTCCTTTTTCTTTCTTTTCTTTGCCATTTCCTGTAATTTGTGCAGGGCCTTGTGTCTGGCAGCATTCTTTTGCTTGGCTGCATGTCTCAGTTGTGCTTGTGTTTCTAAAGCCATAGCTGTTGTTTTAGACGCTTGGGCCCCTCCGCAAGATGTGCTACAGTCAAAATCCTTCAGCCTGTTCTGTCTTGCCACCTTCTTCCCCTCTCTCTCTTCCTTGTCCTTCCTTCCTGCATCCCTGATATTCTTGCACATTCTCTTGTCGACTGGCCCCATCTTCACGTCGTCCCTTTTGAAGAGCTTGGTAGCAACTGTTCCTCTCGCTTTTAAGTAATACTTCACGGTCTGAATGGAGTCAAACGTCGAGATGTTCATGCTACAGCGTTTCTCATCGATAACATCTCCCATGAGGCTGAAGGAGGACTCCACCATCGGGCCATGAAAAACGGATAGAGCTCCTCTGATGACTTTGGTGAGATTGGGGTATTTTTCTGTTTTGATTACCTGTGCCCACCACTGAACAATGTTATCCCCATCATACCTTGCCAACGTTGGGTCCACGTTATACCTGATTATTTCTCTGGTAACATCAGCATCCTTTGGCAGCAGGTGCCTCAACATACCACCCAGCTTCTGCAACTCCTGCACCGCCTGGGAATGACCCCTCACCACTGGGTCAACTGAGGACAGGGCCTGTAAGGTGGAACTTTTCAGTAGAAGTTTGGTCTGCATGTAGCTTCCACAAGTAACATAGACCACCTTCACTTTCTCCAGGAAGTCCACAGTGACCTGCAACATATAAAAAGGCCACACAATACGGCCATCACTACTTCAATTTAACTTATTCAAAAATTCTTGACAGAACTTGTACGAATGCAATGTTAATAGCCTACATAAACTAAGTTTACCAAGTGTATACTGGCCACTTATTTCTAGGTAGCAGTTTTACAAAAGACATGGGGTAATTGCTGATTGAAAATGATGTACACAATAGTAAGCATTACAACATTTGGCAAACACTTGAATGTTAACTAAATGTAATGTATTCTTAATTACTATGATTTAAAAACATACCGGGTGTTTTGGATGGGCTAGAATGAGCTCTTCCGCCACTCTCCCGACATAAGCCTGGGAGTGTATGGTTTTGCTGGCAAGATCCAATTCCGAGAGTTTTTTAGGAGACATGCCAATGTGCTCCGGTTGAACAAAACAAGCTAGGAAGTTCATGAAGACCTCCAGTTGCTTGTCATGGAGCTTGTGCACCATTGTCTGACTTCCCTGCAATGTACAGAACAAATAAGATTTAGTATGCTGGTATCAGGCTCTCAGAAGCCACACACTACTAAGTTGTCAATACACTTTATGTGGCAATACTTACTTGGAAAACCATGACATACTCTTTGAGTATGGGCAGAACCGCCAAGTACACACTCAGGTGTAGGTCCACCTTCTGGATCTCTATCCAAATCTTTTGGACGATGCGGGCCTTGCGTTTCTTCCCCAAATCAGTCATTCCTTTAGCATAGAAGGAATAGAGAAGTCAAGATGCTTTTCCATTTGTAAAGAAGCACAGCTGTAGCAGACATATCGATATAGCAATAGCATTTTTTTATGGCACATAATTATACACTATCATACATTATTATACATAACTGTCATTCAATATATTTAGGAGGACCAATTTAGGAGTGACTTATAGACAATCATAAGAGTTTTAAAATAATTAATTCTAAACCAAAGTACAAAGTACTAGAGTGATGCAATCTATTTTCTTTGTTTTGGTTAGGGTTCCAGCAGCAGCAAAATATGCAGTACATACCTTTCTTGCAGAGATCCAGGTGGATCTCTTTGATCCTCTTTTGCGATTTCTCACTAACGCCATGATCTCTGTACAGCTTCTCAAGAACGTACAAGGCTTGGTCGTGTTGTGCCATAAATCCATAATACAAAACCCTGTACAGGGGGAGCATCATCTTGGCCTGCATCCCTACATCATAAGCAGACAGCCAACGATGGGGCACAAACCGTTGGGGGCTGGTGGCTGGTATGCCCATGTGCTCCCATGTGCTTCTTTCAGAAACACGGCCTGAAAATACATGCATGGTAAGCTCAACAGCTTAATGGCTGTTATCAACATTCAAACCAGAAACACACATTAGAGGGCCAGTGACAAACTAGTTGGTATGTTTTATTGGCAATTTCGCGTCTTGTAGATATGCTGAAATATTTTGATTTATGTTTTATGCTTACATCTCAGACATAGTGACCATAATATTATAAGTATTTGTGTCAAATTCATAAAATCAAAATGAGGTTAGATCTTCAAAAAAGTAATGTATCCAAATAGCTTGTTGTTGTTTTCCAACTGAACAAATAAATCATGTATGGCATCATGTATTGATATATTAAGGGTGCTTTCATGTACCTGATCTGTTGCCCACTGATGGTCTGTGTGGATATCCGTGAAAAGCCCCTCCAAGTAGCTCTCAAAGGGTCCTGCAAAATTTCTTGCTGCATTATGTATGTGGTGGCAAGAATCTCCGTCAATGTCGAGCAACGTAGGGCAGTGCTTCTGTCTGATGCGAGTCTCGAGGCCTGACTTGCTCCCACGCATTACATTGCAGGAGTCTAACATTATGCTGACAAGGTTTGACCAAGGAATGCCTTTCTCCATGAAGAAGTTGACCATGGACTTCTCTAAACTGGCTGCATCAACTTTCAGAACCTCAATCGAACCCAAATGTTCAACGACAACATCATTATGCTCTTCATTGAAGTAGCTAACCAGCATTGCAAGCACTTTCTTATTGCTGGTACACGTGGCCTCATCCATGTTCAGAGAGAAGGGACACTGCCTCAAATTCAGGATTGTTTTCTCTGCAAATGTATGCCCCAGACCATACACCATCTTGTAGGTTGCAGCAGTGCGCGACAACTTCATACTCCGCAGAGCTGCCGGATCTTGGGCGAGCATCTGAGACAATTCCAGAAGCACAGTAGCCTTAGCAAAGGGAATGGAATGCTCTGCCATGACAGCAAGGACAGTTGCCTGATAGAAAGTGAACAAATACATCAAATGTCAGTGCCTCGGTAATAAACTGTTTTTTCGCCATATTTTTAAGATGCACTTTCCTAGTCATATAATCAAAATGCAACTGTCCCCCAAACTTTTAAGATCCTTTACGTCACCCACATCTTACCTCTGCATGAGAAATTTGATCACACATGGGTACTGGAAGCTTAACACTGTCCCTGATTTTGTCTGCTGCTGAGACCTGACTGACTTGCCGGCTGAGGAGTGTTCACCTTGAGGAGCTGTGCCACACTTTGGCTTGACAAAGACGAAGCCACTCTTTGTATGTGAATGGCAGTCTGGCAGTGGGAATACAGGGCATGCACTCCTTTGTTGGCATAGTTGATCTCTTTTGCACAAAGACTGCACCCTTTTTTTCTATTTTTTTTAAAAAATGAGACAGAGGGAATGTCTGTTTCCCTGTCTTAAGCTCAATTGTGGCATCTAATTTTAACCACGCCCAATTCCAGCTAGTCTTGCAACCCTCATCCAACTGCTGCACAAGAAGTGCATCCTTTTCCTGAAATTCCCTCATCCTGAAAATAAAAATGCAAAGTTGAAGGTTTTAGCTATGTTTGATACTTATAAATATATAATAAATATACAGTGTTGGGTAATCCATCTCCAGAAGTTACAATACTGCTTGTGCTCGCCATTCACTGCACCAGTCAAAGCCTATTATTCATGAAAAAAAATTTTTATTCACAGGTATTACATCATTAGTAATCTCCTCCATAAAATGCAGACATTATATTCACCACATTATTTACATGAGCTCAGCTTTGAGAACACAACCTGGTGGACAGTCCTGGAAGTAACAGCTGAGCTCACAGGAAAAAATGGCTTGGATGAATTTGCCCTGGTAGTCCACGGATCTAATTTTTTAATAAAATTATTACTATTATTATTACTACTACGACTTTTCAAAAAGCCTCGTTTTGAATTCCGGTATCATTTATTTTAACAATGAAGCGTTGAGCAATTTAGAGCACTGTAATGCTTGTGTTATACAGCTGTCAACATTGTCATGATATACTCATGTGATGTGCGCATGCGCCCAATGTTGTTACTATGAATCAAACACGCGTGTGATATAGGATATGACAGTTGGAAAAATGTTACAGTTACGACCAGTCGTGTAGTGTTGTGTGTGTCCCGGAATAAACCCAAGAAAGGAGAGAAGTTGTCCTCCTGTGATTTTACCCATACGAGTTTTAAAAACAGCATCTCATATCTGTCTCGCTAGCTTCTATTGCACGGTTTGACCGACTCCCACCTATTAAATCCGTTATACCTCCTTAAATGTCTCGTTTTGAATGACCCTCTTTTAACAATTTAGTGAAATGGTGAATCATGTCAAGCTTTTAGAAGCTAGGTCCTAGTTGTCAACACGGAGACAATGGGTGCAGGATTGTAAACTGAAGCCAATTACCCAACACTGACACTAGAACTAATATACCCAAGACACGGTCAATATCGTTTAACAGATTAGGCCGCACAAGAAACGGAATGACTCATCACGGAGCGTCATTTTAAATAACGATTTCATTACTCAGACACTACTTCATCCACTCAGACACAAAGTCAAACAAATGTTGCTTCGCGCTCAGAATTCGCCAATGTTTTTGCAGGTAAGCTAACAGTTAGCATTTTCACTAGTTCTAAACCACACAGCCACAAGCTTATGAGACCACTTCATGCACGTAGGGTACAACACTATGTTATCTAGGAACAAAAAAACAGTCATGAAACCCATGTAGTTACTGCGCTGAGAACATACAGTTAACTCAACTTACAACTCTTAAATCATGACATAACGTTATTCAGATGTTTTAACCCGAGGGAGAGGGCATTACTAATATGGTTTCAAAGTTGTCTGATGGTTAGATTAACGAGGCTAGGTTATGAGAGACAAAGTGAAATAAATAAATAAATACAATTAATACTTACGCTTTGACTGTAGACTTCACACCGCTGATTGTATTCTGTAGGCTACTCCCAGTCACAGAGGCTCCAAAGAAATGTACTGGTACATCTTTTTCGTTTGATGAAATTCAGCAAGATAAACGAACACTTCTGAGTTAATGGCTTGAGTGCTTGGACTGGAGTCACGTAACGTTCCTTGGCAACTAGCAGCCAGTGTTGCCAGATGTGTCTGACTAAATACCGCCCAAACGGTGCTCAAAAACCGCCAAGAGGCGCTAAATTCCGCCCAATTTCAACAAATTGTATTGATTTCTATGGGCATAAAACAGCAGAAAAAAACGCCAAATGGCCTATTTTTACCGTTTTTACCCGCCGACGGCTATCCCAAGTAGCCCAATTGGGCGGGCAACCGCCCAATCTGGCAACACTGCTAGCAGCGCGAGTAGGTCTACTGTTAGCCAGAGACAGTCTTTTATGTTAGAATTAGAACTAAGAAAATGTTTGCTGTAGCACTAGCAGCTAGCGCGTAGAGATCGTAGTTAGAGCCACAGTCTGAATAGAATTCTACAGAAAGAATAGAATGCTACAATTTCTGCGGTCAATGGTGCCGTGCCATATATCCACCAGGGGGAAGTACGGCTCTGATTATTACTAGAGTGGATTAGGATTGCCCCCCCCCCAAAAAAAAAACAAACTCTTCGGATCTGCACGAATCACACAAGTCGCCCAAAATACTGGAAAAAAGCGGCATCCGCCGAAAAGCGCGCCGTTTGCACCCCTGACATGGAGAAGTGCTGTCTTAAAGCTTTTAGAAATCAGCTGACTCCAAGCAAACAACAATATAAGACTTTGTTCTTGGAGTTTTGGTAAGTGTATGAGAGTTTGATCACCTCCAGGACGGAGACCCATGTGCTGCTGGCCATCAAGAACAAAGCCTCCCATTGGCTGGCCATCTGGACTGTAAGCTGTACCCTGATGCACTGTGGAAGGAGACAAAAAACAGAACTGTCAGTGAAAAACCCACATTCTGCAATAATGTTGGTTCAAGTCTAAACATACTGCACTCAGACTGCACATGTACATTATGTATCAAAGACTTAATGTGCACGTCCGCCTCACTATGTAGTGGTTGTGGATTTATCAAGGACTGACATGTTCAGGAGGGAGAGAAGTATTCAGAAAACTGAACTCTGAATTACCATTACCTGCTCTGTTGGACTGGTCAATCATAGGCTGTACTATTCGTCTTCTTGCATTGATGAACCTGGAAGAGATGAATTATATCATGTGAACTCTTTACTAAAAATATACATAAAATGTGACTTGCTTTTAATTGAAGATGAAACATGAATAAAGAATTTTTTTAAGACTACAAAGACAACAAGATGGTGAACACAGGAATGCAGCATTATAACCCACATTTAATTAACAAAATAAATACAAATTTAACCATCAGTAAAATGGTACCCCTATGAATAGCAGTTCTTAATTTTACCTGCTTATAAACTTGAACAAACAAAGGAGAGGACTCTTCATGAAACCTGTGGTTAATTGAGCCTTTTGCAAGAGAGCAGTTATGATACGATCTTGACTCATCTTCCAACTTTCAGCTGACCCTTCTTTTGATTCAGAACTTCAATCTGTGGCGATAATGTAACTACAAAGATAGCCCATGTTTTCCGTCAAGGAGCTCCTCAGTTTCCCTTATACTAATAGAGCCCATGGAACAAATTGATCCGAATATGCCTGAGCTGGAATTCTTTGTTCCTCCCTGTCTTGAGCACAGATGTCTTCAAAGGCAGCAGGCCTGAACATACTTTAATTTACCATGTCAAATAATGGTGCAGTGAGAAAAAGTGGCCATATCTCATCTTATCCTCTTCTCCTCTTTTTTTCTAAGCCCTGTATGTGTAACATAGTTAAAAAGGTTCAGGTTAAATCCAGCTAAATGGGATAACCCCGCCACCTGCTGTCATAAAGGTGTACCTGCATGACAATGCTACTCTGCTCTATTGTCCTTTGTTATGAATGCAGGTATGTTACAGTATGTCGCTCTATAATATGATTTTTGAAATATGCATATGAGTTACATTTGCCGGTTATTTGCCAACAGTGTGTCATACCGTATTTGTTATTTCTAAATATGTGAAATGCTAAAAAAAAAAAAAGGTAACAGTCTAGTTCGAATTTGCATTGTTGTAATATTTTTCTTGTATCTTATCCTCACATAATTAAGTGGGGGACAGTTTCTGTTTTCTTTAATTTATTTTATTGACTTGCCTGAGTTAATCCACTATACGATCACCATTTTTATTGTATTGTACTGAGTGTATGAGATGCATGGATGGGTAATCCTAAAAAGCAACAGAGGATTTATGATGAGACAGAGAATGTGCTGTTGCCCACATGAGATGACAATGCTACTCTACTCTATTGTCCTTTGTTATGAATGCAGATGAGGAATAAACCTGCTGTTACCACGAACCTGACCAGCTCCCGAAAAGTTATTTTAGACAGAAGACATCTAACAAGGGTCACATATGTTCAGGATTATATAGAAATGTCGTAAATATCATACTATATGACACATTATGTAATTTGGTTCAAAGAAAAGGGAAAATCTATGTTAAATAAAATCTCTCGATACACCCACAAGTACTGCCAAAAATAAAGTCAGCTGCAAACATGGCTGTGCTGATCCTGATCAGCAAGATTACTCTGATGCTGCAGGCAGAGGTGTGAGGGCCACATAAGCCACCCCTTTCACTTTATCCAGCCATGTATGAAAGGCATTGGTGAGTTCTGATCTAAGTTAATTATGACTATATGATTCTTAATCAAGAATCAAATAATTAAAGAATATATGCTTTGAGTCAAATATATATCAGATATTCGTGAACCATAAAACATATGACAGCAGTCAGGTGTGAGATAAATGACTTACCAGTTGTTCACCTGAAGGATGGTGAGTCCTGTGTCTTGTGCTAGCTGCTTTTTCTGTTCCTCTGAAGGGTATGGGTGCTGTAAGCAACAAAAATGCTAAATTGAATGATAACAATTATTAAAGACAAAAAAATAACTGTCAAGGATTTAGTCTGAAACAGCTTCCATTGCTTTGGAGCTACCCTGTCCTGAGGGCCAAAACTTCTGCTCAGGGAGTTTAATCCCATTCTGTTCAGTGTCTCCCATATCCAGTCATTCTGGTCTACGCCCCTCCAAAAGTGCTGTTTATATGTTTCTGTGTGGAGGGGCTTGTGAGGGTGTGTAAGTATTTAATGCTTTTAAGATCCCTTTTCTATTCTTTATATTCTTCATTAAGGGTTAGCCAGTTAAGGCGCATTTCCACTAGCTCGGCACGGCTCGGCACGGCTCGGTTTGGTTGTGTTTCCATTACAACCGAGTATCACTTCGTGCCTCCTCGACGTGGGCGGAGTCGTCATAACACGGCTGCGCGAAAACCTCCCTGACGTCATTTACATGGCGCCGAGCCGATCCTATCTTCGGCAACCAGAGTCAGGAACGTCTAGACCTCCTCGACCGACCAAGGAGTGGATTTCCTCGTAGCAGTACAAACTGAAGCAGTAAAATGTGGAGTCTTGTCTTGAGTCTTGTATTTATTTACATTCTAGTCGGTCGTCGCGCGGTTATGACACTTCCAGTGACGACACTCATCGGCCAATCAGTGGAAGGGAGTCGGCTGACGTCACGTTTTAGTAACGCTTCGGCCCGCTTGGAACCAGGGCTGAGGTGATACCAAAAGTCTACCCGGTTGCAGGTACTGCGTGCTAGTGGAAACACGCAAATAGCACGCCGAGCCGAGCCGAGCCGGTCTCTACCTGTGTATGAGATGTAGAGGTTGAGAATGCTGTTGCTTGTTGACGTGTTGCTTGTGTTCTCCCACTGTGATCTCCAAAATAGAATTTAAGATTCTTCTCCTCACATATAAAGCTCTTAATGACCGAGCTCCATCATATCTTAAAGATCTCATTGTAAGATATTTTCCTAACAGAGCACTTCGTTCCCAAACTGCAGGTTTACTTGAGGTTCCCAGAGTTTCTAAAAGTAGAATGGGAGGCAGAGCCTTCAGTTATCAGGCCCCTCTATTGTGGAACCAGCTGCCAGTTTGGGAGGCAGAGCCTTCAGTTATCAGGCCCCTCTCTGTGGAACCAGCTGCCAGTTTGGGAGGCAGAGCCTTCAGTTATCAGGCCCCTCTCTGTGGAACCAGCTGCCAGTTTGGGAGACAGAGCCTTCAGTTATCAGGGCCCTCTCTGTGGAACCAGCTGCCAGTTTGGGAGGCAGAGCCTTCAGTTATCAGGGCCCTCTCTGTGGAACCAGCTGCCAGTTTGGGAGACAGAGCCTTCAGTTATCAGGCCCCTCTCTGTGGAACCAGCTGCCAGTTTGGGAGGCAGAGCCTTCAGTTATCAGGCCCCTCTCTGTGGAACCAGCTGCCAGTTTGGGAGGCAGAGCCTTCAGTTATCAGGCCCCTCTCTGTGGAACCAGCTGTCAGTTTGGGAGGCAGAGCCTTCAGTTATCAGGCCCCTCTCTGTGGAACCAGCTGCCAGTTTGGGAGGCAGAGCCTTCAGTTATCAGGGCCCTCTCTGTGGAACCAGCTGCCAGTTTGGGAGGCAGAGCCTTCAGTTATCAGGCCCCTCTCTGTGGAACCAGCTGCCAGTTTGGGAGGCAGGGCCTTCAGTTATCAGGCCCCTCTCTGTGGAACCAGCTGTCAGTTTGGGAGGCAGAGCCTTCAGTTATCAGGCCCCTCTCTGTGGAACCAGCTGCCAGTTTGGGAGGCAGAGCCTTCAGTTATCAGGCCCCTCTCTGTGGAACCAGCTGTCAGTTTGGGAGACAGAGCCTTCAGTTATCAGGCCCCTCTCTGTGGAACCAGCTGTCAGTTTGGGAGGCAGAGCCTTCAGTTATCAGGGCCCTCTCTGTGGAACCAGCTGCCAGTTTGGGAGACAGAGCCTTCAGTTATCAGGCCCCTCTCTGTGGAACCAGCTGCCAGTTTGGGAGGCAGAGCCTTCAGTTATCAGGCCCCTCTCTGTGGAACCAGCTGCCAGTTTGGGAGACAGAGCCTTCAGTTATCAGGCCCCTCTCTGTGGAACCAGCTGCCAGTTTGGGAGGCAGAGCCTTCAGTTATCAGGCCCCTCTCTGTGGAACCAGCTGCCAGTTTGGGAGGCAGAGCCTTCAGTTATCAGGCCCCTCTCTGTGGAACCAGCTGTCAGTTTGGGAGGCAGAGCCTTCAGTTATCAGGCCCCTCTCTGTGGAACCAGCTGCCAGTTTGGGAGGCAGAGCCTTCAGTTATCAGGCCCCTCTCTGTGGAACCAGCTGCCAGTTTGGGAGGCAGAGCCTTCAGTTATCAGGCCCCTCTCTGTGGAACCAGCTGCCAATTTGGGAGACAGAGCCTTCAGTTATCAGGCCCCTCTATGTGGAACCAGCTGCCAGTTTGTGAGGCAGAGCCTTCAGTTATCAGGGCCCTCTCTGTGGAACCAGCTGCCAGTTTGGGAGGCAGAGCCTTCAGTTATCAGGCCCCTCTCTGTGGAACCAGCTGTCAGTTTGGGAGGCAGAGCCTTCAGTTATCAGGCCCCTCTCTGTGGAACCAGCTGCCAGTTTGGGAGGCAGAGCCTTCAGTTATCAGGCCCCTCTCTGTGGAACCAGCTGTCAGTTTGGGAGACAGAGCCTTCAGTTATCAGGCCCCTCTCTGTGGAACCAGCTGTCAGTTTGGGAGGCAGAGCCTTCAGTTATCAGGGCCCTCTCTGTGGAACCAGCTGTCAGTTTGGGAGACAGAGCCTTCAGTTATCAGGCCCCTCTCTGTGGAACCAGCTGTCAGTTTGGGAGGCAGAGCCTTCAGTTATCAGGGCCCTCTCTGTGGAACCAGCTGCCAGTTTGGGAGACAGAGCCTTCAGTTATCAGGCCCCTCTCTGTGGAACCAGCTGCCAGTTTGGGAGGCAGAGCCTTCAGTTATCAGGCCCCTCTCTGTGGAACCAGCTGCCAGTTTGGGAGGCAGAGCCTTCAGTTATCAGGCCCCTCTCTGTGGAACCAGCTGCCAGTTTGGGAGGCAGAGCCTTCAGTTATCAGGCCCCTCTCTGTGGAACCAGCTGCCAATTTGGGAGACAGAGCCTTCAGTTATCAGGCCCCTCTATGTGGAACCAGCTGCCAGTTTGTGAGGCAGAGCCTTCAGTTATCAGGCCCCTCTATGTGGAACCAGCTGCCAGTTTGTGAGGCAGAGCCTTCAGTTATCAGGGCCCTCTCTGTGGAACCAGCTGCCAGTTTGGGAGGCAGAGCCTTCAGTTATCAGGCCCCTCTCTGTGGAACCAGCTGTCAGTTTGGGAGGCAG
The DNA here is from genome assembly GCF_027942865.1 of Odontesthes bonariensis. Taxonomy (NCBI): domain Eukaryota; kingdom Metazoa; phylum Chordata; class Actinopteri; order Atheriniformes; family Atherinopsidae; genus Odontesthes; species Odontesthes bonariensis. The sequence continues at coordinate 30,533,806 of NC_134529.1, read as the reverse complement.
AGCCTTCAGTTATCAGGCCCCTCTCTGTGGAACCAGCTGCCAGTTTGGGAGGCAGAGCCTTCAGTTATCAGGCCCCTCTCTGTGGAACCAGCTGTCAGTTTGGGAGGCAGAGCCTTCAGTTATCAGGCCCCTCTCTGTGGAACCAGCTGCCAGTTTGGGAGGCAGAGCCTTCAGTTATCAGGCCCCTCTCTGTGGAACCAGCTGCCAGTTTGGGAGGCAGAGCCTTCAGTTATCAGGCCCCTCTCTGTGGAACCAGCTGCCAGTTTGGGAGGCAGAGCCTTCAGTTATCAGGCCCCTCTCTGTGGAACCAGCTGTCAGTTTGGGAGGCAGAGCCTTCAGTTATCAGGCCCCTCTCTGTGGAACCAGCTGCCAGTTTGGGAGGCAGAGCCTTCAGTTATCAGGCCCCTCTCTGTGGAACCAGCTGTCAGTTTGGGAGACAGAGCCTTCAGTTATCAGGCCCCTCTCTGTGGAACCAGCTGTCAGTTTGGGAGGCAGAGCCTTCAGTTATCAGGGCCCTCTCTGTGGAACCAGCTGTCAGTTTGGGAGACAGAGCCTTCAGTTATCAGGCCCCTCTCTGTGGAACCAGCTGTCAGTTTGGGAGGCAGAGCCTTCAGTTATCAGGGCCCTCTCTGTGGAACCAGCTGCCAGTTTGGGAGACAGAGCCTTCAGTTATCAGGCCCCTCTCTGTGGAACCAGCTGCCAGTTTGGGAGGCAGAGCCTTCAGTTATCAGGCCCCTCTCTGTGGAACCAGCTGCCAGTTTGGGAGGCAGAGCCTTCAGTTATCAGGCCCCTCTCTGTGGAACCAGCTGCCAGTTTGGGAGGCAGAGCCTTCAGTTATCAGGCCCCTCTCTGTGGAACCAGCTGCCAATTTGGGAGACAGAGCCTTCAGTTATCAGGCCCCTCTATGTGGAACCAGCTGCCAGTTTGTGAGGCAGAGCCTTCAGTTATCAGGCCCCTCTATGTGGAACCAGCTGCCAGTTTGTGAGGCAGAGCCTTCAGTTATCAGGGCCCTCTCTGTGGAACCAGCTGCCAGTTTGGGAGGCAGAGCCTTCAGTTATCAGGCCCCTCTCTGTGGAACCAGCTGTCAGTTTGGGAGGCAGAGCCTTCAGTTATCAGGCCCCTCTCTGTGGAACCAGCTGCCAGTTTGGGAGGCAGAGCCTTCAGTTATCAGGCCCCTCTCTGTGGAACCAGCTGTCAGTTTGGGAGGCAGAGCCTTCAGTTATCAGGCCCCTCTCTGTGGAACCAGCTGCCAGTTTGGGAGGCAGAGCCTTCAGTTATCAGGCCCCTCTCTGTGGAACCAGCTGCCAATTTGGGAGACAGAGCCTTCAGTTTTCAGGCCCCTCTATGTGGAACCAGCTGCCAGTTTGGGAGGCAAAGCCTTCAGTTATCAGGGCCCTCTCTGTGGAACCAGCTGCCAGTTTGGGAGGCAGAGCCTTCAGTTATCAGGCCCCTCTCTGTGGAACCAGCTGCCAGTTTGGGAGGCAGAGCCTTCAGTTATCAGGCCCCTCTCTGTGGAACCAGCTGCCAGTTTGGGAGGCAGAGCCTTCAGTTATCAGGCCGCTCTCTGTGGAACCAGCTGCCAGTTTGGCTTCAGGAAGCAGACACCCTCTGCAGACAGCTGGGATTTGTTTTTGAATTGGCTCTGTATGAATGAACAGGAATAATTTTAAATTTAATTCACTGGATTTGATTGGATAATGATTACAATGAATTCTCCAATTGGACTATATTATTTAAGTGCCTTGAGATGACATTAGTTGTAATTTGGCGCAATAAAAAATAAAACAAAATTTAATTGAATTGAATCTGATACCATTTTGACACAGAATTTTGAGAAAGATGCTTTATTTTAGCTTTTGGAAACATTTATTGACAGGACACATATTTTGTGTACTGTATGCAAATTAAACAACTGAGAGATTATACTGTGTCTAAGGATAATTGGAATTAGAATTGAAGAAACGGAGATAATATTTTGTGAATCCTAAGCTATTGTACCAAAGAGCTCCTGCTTATCCCTTCTGTAGGGCCAAGAAACGGTAGTGCTGCCTGTGATAAGAGGCGTCTGATGCTGACTTCTGTTTAAACCTCAGTTTACTCTTTGAGCTCGCCTTTCAATTGTCTTACAAGGAAACAAATAAAGACTTATTTTCAAGATGTGTTCAGAAATTTTAGCCTGGTCTCAATCCTGAGGCAACATTTGAGAAGAATGTTGCATAATATATGTAGACTGTTGTTGAGCAGATGAAAAAAAAGTTTCAAATTTATAAAAAGCTATAGCTATATGTGCACTGTCCCGACTGAATCTGACTGTATTCCCTTACCGTAAGGTGCTGGAACAACCATGCTCTCATTATGTTTGTAGCCACTTTGGGAAAGATGCCTCGCTTCTTCTGCCTCTTCTTGTCCTGATCATCCTCATCTCCTGTGCCTGGTGAAGCCAGACTGTTGTCGAGGCCATCTGTAATCAGACACAAGAGGAGTCCTGTTATGCCAATACTTAATATTATACTGTCGCCTTCATTCTCAGCTGACATGCCTTTAAAGAGCAACAGAAGATGTCTGCATTTCTCTGCGGTGCAGCAGCACATGATTCTTCCTTGCACCTCTGCTCGACTCCCAGACCACTGGATAATGAAGGGGAGTTTGTGGAACTGGAAGCTCAATAAAACCAAGAGCTATTAATTCAATCTGAGCCATGCATTTGACATGAGGTAATGACTGCTAGAACTATGTGCTTTACACAAAAATCATGATCGCTCAAAGAGCAGCCTGATTCAGTGCTCTGTTTGAAATAAGACTAATGATTTCCTGAAGTAAAAACAGGAAAAAACAAACTGTTTGGCTGTGAATGATTTCAGAACTGAGGCATTTGTTTGGATTTCAGTAGCAGAATGTGGGGGTTTGGATAGGTCATTAGAGTGTGAAACTACCATCCATACGTTCACAAGTGTTAACTGTCTCCCACTTCATCCAACCCTTTCCCTCATCAACAGTATCTGAGTTGGACTGTGTAGAGTACACAGAGCATAGTTTCACGCCGACCCAGGATCCTGCCATCAGAAGTATCTCTGTTTGATTTCAGCAGGAAGCAGACATCGATTGAGGCAGGAGGCTTCTTTTAAACAAAAATTTCCGCCCCTACAAGCTAACTTGCTTCATCTAGCAACACAAGGGGCACTCCTTTTTACTCCCTCGCTGCCATCAATTGTGTATCAGCTGAGATGATTTGCTTTTAGCAGTGGTGGTTATTTTTCTCGCCCTCAGGGCAGAGAAGTCTTGAAAGCCTGCCTAGAGGGCATGTGAATAATGTATCTGAGAGACTCCTCCCCTGAAGCGGGACAGGAATACTACTTTTCTTAAAACTTGCATGCCTTTTTGTTTCTAAAGATGCATCAATGAAACACAACTATGTAAACCATATTTATGCATGAACATTTCAGTTAACGACCCTAGACTCCATTCTAGGGTCAGCACCACTGGGGTTATAGGATTTTTATGTATGGTATCCAGCTTTGAGTTACAGACTAGTATATTCACACTGCCTATCACTGTTCTTTGTTGACTTCTATCTCTCCTAAAGACTTTTAGTGAACTTACTTCTTTTTGACCAAGGGTTTTTAGAAGAAAGGAAGCAGCATTTTGATTTAGTTAAAATCATTTTATCCAACAACATCTCAAGCTATAAGGTCAACAATGTTCTAAATATTGAAAGGGACATGCCCCCGTTTGGACCCCAAAATGCAGGCTTATGACTGAGTGAAATACAATACTCCATAGTCCATCTCATGTCTTTGTAATCTCTATAGTTAGCTTAGATGATCACAGAGATTGTTGAAAACTTTTATTAGTAATTACAACCACGTCTCCACTACCAAAGTAACAACCAAACCACATTTAACCAACAACATAAGTTGAGCTAAAACCTTAAGGTGGCTAAAAGACGATGTAGACTGATTTTCAATTATTACAATTTGAACCAAGTAAAAAGAAAATAACTTTTAAAAACTACCAAACTACCAGTAAGCCCAGTCTCATTGAAAATCATGATACTGTCGCGTAATATAAAACCACATAATTGTACTGACAATTTTCATGCCATTGATCACTTTCAAAGTAATGTGTTGGAGTAAAACATCTGTATTGTGTGTTTAACTGAGGGAGCGGGACACGGCAGCCAGAAATCCAGGAAGAGTATATTTTGATGTGATACTTTATTACAGGGTATGTTGCAATGCAAGACAAGATCTTCCTCACCTTAATCATGACAAGTTTAATACCTAACCATAACCAAGTTGTTTGTTCTGTGAAATGAAAAAGCCAGTGGAAGTCCAAGGAAATGGCGACAAAATGCCAATTTAACATTTCAAAGTGAAGCTAGTTGAAAACAACAGCAACTGAATAAAACTTCACTGGTGATCATGGCAGGATGAGATCTCAAGTCTTCCATTTGGCAGCTGGATGTGTAGCACCATCCTACATCCACTCCAACTCCACGTGAACTTTTTAGTTTATTCAACGTGACACCTTATTTAAGACGTGACATCTGTTACTTTTGTGCTCAGTAGCATTGAAAGAAAGTAAGAAAGAAAGAAAACTTGTTCAGTTGGAACTATATTGTTCTCCCATCAGCCCCTCATCCTCAATACCACGCTGTGGTCACCTCATCTCTTCTCCTCTCATCACCCCCATTTCTTCTGCCCCAGTGCAGAAATCCCAGATCTGCCTTGCAAAGCCGCAGGGCAGATCCTCTGCTACAGTAATTGCTTCTGACTGTTCCCTTGCAACTCAGCCAATCTCATCAATGTGTGACAGCGGAGTCTCAACCTCATACAAACATGTAAGTTCTCTATGCCCTTCTTCATCTTTGCAACCTCCTTTGTCTTTACCTCTGACCTCTCTGCCACTGCCTTCCTCCTCCTTGATAATACACTCAGTTCTGTTTAACTGTGTTTCTAAATTAAAAGGGGCTTGGAGTTGTACCACTACATATTCTATCTTGTGAAACATTGTTGATGCTTCAAAGATTTTGGTCAAACTTTATTCAATTTACCTGTGTTTGTTAATAATTGTTCTTATTGGGGGGCTGTACTGTGCTGTAGTTATTAGCGCTGTATCACTCTCTCCCCACAGCAAGAAGCTTCCTGGTTCTCATCTCAGCTGGGTTCTTTTTGTGGAGTTTCATGTGTTCTTCCTGTGTAGTTGTGGATTCTCTCCAGTAACAGTAGCTTCCTCCCTCCGTCCAAAAGCATGCATGTTAAGTTAACTGGAGTGAGCGTGAATGGTTGTTTGTCTCTGTGTTGACCCTGCAATGGACTGGGTGTACCAGGCCTTAAGCCTGATACCAACTGGGATAGGGTCCAGCCCCCCTGCCACCCTGAATTTGATTAAGCAGACACAGGAAATGGAAGGAAGTATGGGTGGGTGAATGGATAGGTGGATAGACGGATGAATGGATGGATGTTCTTGCTGGGCAACACATTGGCAACCATGCAGACTTTCTCAGGTCAATGGCATGCCTTTCTTCAGTGCTTTCCAAACTTATTGTGCCCAAAAGGCTTAGGTGCACCTAAAGGCATGCCAACATTTCAACATACTCATATTTAAATCTGTGCAGGAACCCTTATGTGTCATCACTCAGTAAATATTTATATATGGTTTAGTTACTCTTTTAACTCCACTGCTCTCTTCTACTCTGGGGCTTTAAAACTAGATAAAGTGGCTAGTGGGTAATGTGCAAAAAAGAGTGAAATTGAAAAACTGACCTCAAGAACTCCACCCACCAAGAGACACACACATGCCCCCCTGCCTACATTACTTATGCAAAGCTAGTGTAGTCTGCCTAATGAGCTCAGCAGGGCCCTGATCCATCATTAGTGACACCTCCAGACTCCTCCTGTGATTTATTGCACATTATTCACAGCTCTCACTGGGACACACTGAGGAAGATCTCTAATATGGTGAGACATGGAGAATCCTCTAATGTGATACAACATAAGAAGCTTTTGCTGTGGAGATGTAACTATGTAAAAACTACATATTACAGTAGCAGACAGTTTAACTGCATACTTTGCATCTAATTTTTTTTTAAAGATTTTTGGGCACAAGTTTTTCAACAGTGGGGAAGAGAGACAGCAAAGTAGGGTGAGAAGGGGGAATGACTTGAAGCAAAGATCCGCACAGGTCCACTAGCAGTGACGAGGACTTCTACCTTGGAATGTGTGGAAGACAGGATGAGAAGGTCTTACGCCCAACCAGCTGAGCTTCACGGTGCCCCCCTTTACATCAAATTTATATATTTGCTGCAACAAATATTAACCATGGAGGTATAATAATATCTAAACTGTGTCACCCATACTGCATGTGATCACCATCTATAGTGATCACAAGTTTTGATCACATTAAAAAGCACTTCCGCAGTCCTATATTCCTTCATTCTAATTTCAGGGCCTGGATGTGACCAAAAGATGCAGCATGTCCTGTTCCACACATACCATTTATCAGTGGAAGTGTGCAGGATCCTTCTGAACCATGCCCACTGTCTTTTGTCATATTTGGGTCTTTGTGGTGGATATTTAAAGCCTCCGCTTTAAAAAATGTCCACACTGAAGCGTATTTAGTTGTAGTCGACATCAGTCCCTCTATGGTTTGGGCTCTCAAAGACAGCCTTCCTCTGCACATCACACATCTGTCAAGGCAACAATTAAAAGCTGAGCACTTGCAGACAAGAAGGCAACCATAAGACAAACTACAAGTCACATGATGGATAATAACCTTCCTGTGGTTTTGCAGGGCACAAATCACATGTCCACATCTATAGTGTTCCCAAATGACATTTTAAAAGGTTTCCCCAGACCATGGAAGCATAACTAATGACTTTGCACTTGAAAGAGGAGAACATGGTCACTTTCTGTTAGGACTGTCATTGAATAATTCTAGCAACAGACAGTTATTGGAGAATCTCTCAACCATCTTCCAGCTGTGATTTTGAAATAATGACAGTTTTGTTAAGTCTACATTTGATAAAAAGTTCTTCTATAATTGAACCACTGTATCCACTGAAGTTTTCAAATAAAAATGTTGCATTGTGTTTGGGGCATTTTCATTTACATAATAAAATCCCAAAAATATAAGCCATTCATGGTAGATATATATTCATTGTTCATCATGATGACAAAGCTAAAAAAAAATCAAAAATCAAATTTGTTATAAATATATTCACTTAAATCATATTCACTTAATATTATTTAGGATTAACAATTACCTAAGTTATAGGAAGAAAGGTCTCTTAACATTTTCTGATGACATTTAGTTTTTCCAGTACAGTGGCTACAGTATGGTAACAGTTTGCCAGCTCCAAGCCCTTGGGTTTAGGGAAAGACTGGGTCTGATTAAGTAATAGCGAAATGCTGATCTACCTACTGCATTTACTGTCCTCTTCTCACACCTCTGCAAAACTGGCACTGAATCTGAACTCTGGATGTAAATTTGATTTAGTAATAAATTAATAAAATTTTTGAGGGAACAGTTATTGTTGACTTGAGGGAACTACAATAAACAGACTGTGTCAAATATATTATGAGGACCCATGACTTCTGTTCATAATTACGACTAAAAACCTTGCTTTTGAGTACAATCCCTTTATTTTCTATACCCACTTAAACCAATTTTGGGTTGCAGAGGGGGCTGGAGCCAATCTCAGTTTTGTCCAGCTCAGTCTGTGCTTTTCTGTTTCCCCATTTGGTTGAGTTTTTGTGAATAAAGACTAACCAGAATTCTGCCTATGGGTCATGCATTTGGGTCCTCATCCTGTCTCAGCTCTGACTCAAACCCTGAGACAGAGCTAACTACCACACACCGTGCAGCCATCATTCAAGGATAAACCTAAATGTTTTTGCAAGGCAAGTTAAAAGTGTAAAGAGTTTGGAGGGAGAAATGCTTTTTGTATTTGAGATTATATGGGGCAAAGGCACAAAGTTATTGAGCCCAAAAGTGTATATCAGAAACTTTCAAAACATCCATAACCACAAGCAACATATGAACATTATAAACTTAAGATTCAACAAATAAATGTTTAAATATCAATGATATTCCTTAAAAGGGGTAAGGGTTACCCTAATCCTTATGTGGTGATTATGGTCTGTCACACTTTTCGCACCTGTGGCTCATCATAACTCGAGTTAAAGCCCGCTCCCTCCTGTGCTCCAGTACCAGATGATTACCATTTCTTGAGTGTGTAATCTATGCCTGCTCTAGCGTCCAGCCTGACTTTAGTTTTCCATCAAAACCAGCCAGTAGAACCTCCTTCCCCGCCGACTCTGACCCTTAATCCATTCCAGGCTTCCTGGTGTCCCAACTACCCCCTCACTAAATAAACCCATTTATTACATCTATTTTCCAGTCTCCTGTACACTTCTGGGTCCAATCTTCTCCAGCCCCTAACACCTTACCTGATATTTCTTACATTCATGCCCACATTAGTGTACCTCTTGAAATGTCTGACTGATGTTAGTTGGGTGATGACAACAGAACGGGTGACCTTTATTTAATCAAAATGAGACTGGCTTAATATATGTTTTTATTGTTTTTTCATTGTAGGCAGTACCTAATGTCAAGGGTTAGGGTTGGTAAAAGATGCCACTGAGGCTCAGCTGGCTCTACCAGCCACTAAAGCCAACTATGAGCAGGTGGAAGGCCAAATGTAAAGCCAGCCTTGGGAGATGCAATAACAGTAATCCGAACTATATCTGAGCTTCTCAACAGAACCAAGGTTTTACACACACACACACACACACACACACACACACACACACACACACACACACACACACACACACACACACACACACAAATATACCAACGAACAGACCACAGTTTGTAAGACTGAAGGGTTGTGTGCCTGAGAAGGTGGTCGACAGCACAGGAGGACCACAGTAGACTGTACTCTTACAGTTTCTCTTCACCCTGTGTGCCTCAGACTTCCAGTACCACTCAGAGTTCTGTAATCTTCAGAAATACTCACAGGTCCAACACAGAGATCTAAAAGATGCACAGTCACTCCTAGGGACAATTTAAAATGTTATGGACTGTGAGAGGAAGTTGGAGAACCCAGAAAAACCCACACATGCAAAAACACAAACTCCACACAGAAAGAACCAGCAACCCCTCCTGCTTATCTGAAATGATTAATAAGAATGTCAAAATTTCTCGAACTCTGTTTGCTATGGTTGAAAAACTCACAAATCCTCGTAAACTATTTGCACCACTCCCCTCGGGCAGGAAGCTTCGGTCCATTTGGACCAGAACCTCCCGTCACAAAAACAGTTTTTTCCCCCTTGCAGTTAGACTTATGAACACTTCAAAATCACCTCATAACCTGCCCCAGTCACTTTACCATCATTAAAATTGCACTAATGAAGCTGCACTGTTGTTGCTCTGTATACTGTATATTGTTGTACACACCTTGTACATTTCATATTCATATTCATATATTTTTATTCTTTATTTTTATCATTATATCCTATGTTACATGTTTGCACCTTATGCCGCAGCAAATTCCTAGTCAGTGAACACTGTTCACTAACAATGGCAATAAAACTGATTCTGATTCTAAACAGTCAAACCCAGACCTCCTCTCTACAGAGAAATGCAACGAATTTGCCAACTTTTTTAGCCAAAAAATCAAAACAATTAGACAAAACATTCACGCAACACAGACAAACAAGAAAACTAATCTGTGTCTAAAACCTAGAAATAACTCTGACGTTATGTCATAATTTAATATTGTTAATTTAAAAATCCTAGAGGAAACAGTTCGGCAGCTGAAACCAACAACTTGCACTCTGGACATAATACCATCTGACTTTTTAAAAACTGTTTTTACCTCAGTAGAAAGTGATCTCCTACGAATAGTTAACAGCTCATTGGCATCAGGCATTTTTCCCAAGTCACTAAAGACAGCTGCCATTAAGCCACTCCTAAAGAAGAGAACTCTAGACGCCTCTATGATGAACAACTACAGACCTGTCTCTAACCTCTCTTTTATATCCAAGATTATTGAGAAAGTTGTATTTAACCAGCTCAACAACTTTCTGAATGAAAGTGGAAGTCTTGATAAGTTTCAATCAGGCTTCAGACGTCATCACAGCACTGAAACAGCTCTGGTCAAAGTGTTAAACGACATTAAGTTGAATACTGATTCTGGTAATGTTTCACTCCTGGTTCTGTTGGACCTCAGCGCTGCGTTTGATACTGTAGATCACAGAATCCTGTTGCAAAGGCTGGAAAACTGGGTTGGACTTTCTGGAGCGGTCCTTAACTGGTTCAGGTCCTACTTAGAAAGCCGGAGTTATTTTCTTACAATTGGCAGCTATGAATCTGAGCGAGTGGCCATGACTTGTGGAGTCCCCCAGGGGTCAATTCTTGGACCTCTTCTGTTTAACTTATATATGCTTCCTTTGGGTCAGATATTGCAGAACTTTAACATCAATTATCACAGTTATGCAGACGACACACAACTTTATGTGTCTCTGTCACCGGACGACTGCAGCCCAGCAGACGTACTGTGTCAGTGTCTGGAGAAAGTAAACACCTGGATGAGAGAGAATTTTCTACAATTAAATGAAGACAAAACTGAGATCACTCTGTTTGGTAGCAAAGAGAAGAGGGTCAGCGTTGGTAATTATCTTGAGACTCGGGACCTGACAATCACTGACCAAGTTGGTAACCTCGGAGTGTTGATAGACTCAGATCTGACTTTCAGCAGCTGTCACCAAGGCAGCTTTTTACCATCTCAGAAACATCAACAGAATTAAAGGTTTCCTCTCCCAAAAAGACCAGGAGAAACTCATCCATGCATTCATCTCCAGTAGACTCCATTACTGTAACGCTCTTTTAACTGGACTTCCCAAAAAGAGCATTAAAGGGGAACTCCGGGGCATTTGAAGCGCAATCCCATTGCTAGAGGTTGTCAAATACTGATAGTAGGACACAGACAGGTGCAAATCTGCGCTCCCTGTGTGGAGATCGCGCTGTTCGCGCAGCCTGTCATGCGAGGCTAATACGTGGTGGCTAGGGGCAAGCGCTAACCCTTCCACGTAAAACAACAACTTGCACACTGCAGAAACGTCACACCACTTTATAAACCATCCGACAATAAAGTCACAAGCCTTACCATCAAAACCATATGCATGGTTCTCACATTACTGGCATGGGGACGTTACAAAACAACTTTATAAACAGCATGTAACTCACCGGTTAGTTGTACGCTCGCGCATGTGAAAGCCCAAAAGAGTCAATGGACGATAATCCCATTTACAAAACAATTATCTTCTCTAGAAAAACTGCGTTCAAGTATTTAAAACATTACAACAATACATGCCCAGTAATATTGTTGTAATGTTTTAAATACTTGAACGCAGTTTTTCTAGAGAAGATAATTGTTTTGTATATGGGATTATCGTCCATTGACTCTTTTGGGCTTTCACATGCGCGAGCGTACAACTAACCGGTAAGTGACATGCTGTTTATAAAGTTGTTTTGTAACGTCCCCTTGCCAGTAATGTGAGAACCATGCATATGGTTTTGATGGTAAGGCTTGTGACTTTATTGTCGGATGGTTTATAAAGTGGTGTGACGTTTCTGCAGTGTGCAAGTTGTTGTTTTACGTGGAAGGGTTAGCGCTTGCCCCTAGCCACCACGTATTAGCCTCGCATGACAGGCTGCACGAACAGCGCGATCTCCACACAGGGAGCGCAGATTTGCACCTGTCTGTGTCCTACTGTCAGTATTTGACAACCTCTAGCAATGGAAACGCGCTTCAAATGCCCCGGAGTTCCCCTTTAAACATCTGCAGCTCATCCAGAACGCTGCTGCTGGAGTTTTAACCCGGACTAAGAGATCTGAACACATCACAGCAGCTTTAAAATCTTTACTCTGGCTTCCAGTCAGTCACAGAATAGATTTTAAAAGCCTGCTGATGGTTTACAAATCCCAGAATGGTTTAGGCCCAAAATACATCTGTGATATGTTCAGAGAATATAAACCCAGCAGAGCTCTTAGATCCAAGGACTCAGGTCAGCTGGTCCAGTCCAGAGTCCAGACTAAACATGGAGAAGCAGCATTTAGCTGTTATGCTGCAAACAAGTGGAACAAACTGCCAGTGGAGATTAAACTTTCACCAAATGGAGACATTTTTAAATCCAGGTTAAAAACATTTCTTTTCTCATGTGTCTATACATGAAATCTGCACGATATCTTTGAACTTATCTGGACTGTTGCTTGTTTTTAAATTCATTTAAATTATTACCTCTGCCAAGGAAGTTATGTGATCGCCCGAGTCTGTTGGTTTGTCTGGATGTTCGTCTGTTCGTGCTGCAATCTTGCGACCTGCCACAAGGTGGCGGGGCTTGGTTGTTTCGTTGTCGTTGAGGGAGGGGTAGGAGGGGGTGCGCAGGGGGAAAGCTTACACTAACTGCGCAGGGGGGAAGGTAAACACAAATGGAAGCCGTCTTTGCCGTTTCTGAGAAGTCGCATCTGAAAGATAGCATCTTAACTTTGTAAACCTTTTCAATCGGAACACGAGCCAGCTGAATCTATGCACAACTTTAAGCAGACGCATCGCTTTCTCTCGGACGTGGTGGATTACGATGTTAATTGTTTCAGACCATTCACTACAATATATGGGTGGATAAAAAAAAATGCGCTTATAAAACAAAGCTTCCTTGGCGGAGGTCTGCACTCTCTGAGTGCATTTCTAGTTTTATTTGTTTCTCTTAATATTATTTTATGTATTTTTAATGTTTCTTACAGTTCCTGCTACAATGGTTTTATTTTATGTAAAGCACTTTGAATTGTTTGTACATGAAATGTGCTATAAATAAATTTGACTTTGGCTGCTGTGAGAGGACAAAGCTAACCACTACACATTGTGCATCTGATGCTGTGTACAAGGGACAAAAAAACTTTACCAATTTACTTTACTTGAGACCATCACAAGATAATGTATATTTTCTTATATTTTTTCTGTTTCTGTGAATAAATTATTTTTTTAAATGAAAATTTCTCAACTACTGCAACAAAGCAACTTGCTCTTGGTTACTTATGAAGTATAATTTAGTTCAATTAAAATTTGATTTCTTCATTCATGTAATTTTCTTCTTTTTGTAAGTAACATAAATGGACTACATCTGTAATGCCACAATGATAATTAAATTAAATCTTGAATCTTTATACTTAAAAGGACTCACTAGACCTTTTTAGTGCATCTACCAAGATCCACATTTTTCAACAATTCTTTTGTAAAATGATTCTTAGGAACAAAAGGATGTAATTGTCCATTCTAACCTTTCAGGTTGTGTGTTTGACTCCCTGACATAACAGACTAAAAAGCCTGGGAGAAGCAGCAGGTAGCATACAACTGCATCCATGTCTAAGATCATTCTTTCCTCTTCTTTTCTGTCCCTCATACATTAGGGGCCCTCTCCATACAGCCCCATGGGGGGCATTCTGCACCCCTATCCTCTATGCATCTTTTCCAAGTTCAATAGGGCATAGACCCTGGGTTTCCCCCCATTGTTGTTTTAAAATAAGCCTAAAGGAAAAGAAGCAACTGACAAACAAGTCAGACTGTGGCCTGTCATAGGTCACCTCTTATATTTGAGGATTGTAAAGATTGACCAAAACAATGCTCTCCCAGTCTTAAATACATATAAGGTGGAGTAAAGAAGCTATGATTTGTACAAATGTGCAAAGGATTGTACAATCAAAATGCGAGTTTTTCTGTCTTTTCTCTTAACCCTCTGAGTTTCTTTTGTCTTGCTAAGCATCCTTCTATTGTTCTCTTCAGCGCTGTAATCGTTACAACTTGATGGGGAGCAGTGGAAAGTTGCTTTAAAGTCCATTCTATTTTTACTGCTGCCAACGAAGAGAAAAACAAAAACAAGCCATAAAAACCTTTACAGCCTTCATCAGAAGTGACATTAAAGGAAGGAACACTTGGTGACACAAGAAGGATGAAGACTGGACAAGAGAAAGCAGCAGAGATGAACAGCAGATAGCCTGGGTAAATTCAGCATATCTAGAATAACTGATCTATAATCAAGAGTCCACACTCGCTCAAAAGGTGAGGAGGCCACAATTATATTGTCAATGTGTTATTGCATATATCGATAGTCTGTATCAAAATCTGAAGTTTCTCCTCCAGCTAATATAAGTCAAACTGGACGTTTACAGTCAGGGAAAATGTCAACAATGGGAGTTTTAATCAATTCAAGAAAAAACATAATGATCGGACCACCTAACTGTCTGAACTTTCTTGGATCCTGAGTCACCGGGCTTCAGGGCCATGTCTCAGAAAGAAGTCACAACAAAGTCAGAGCTTTACAGGAGGACACAGGAGGCCTGTGGGCACTCTTACCGAGTTCACTGGTGTTGTCACCACTCTGGGAGATGTGTCCTCCACTGGATGGTCCAGGGGTGCCCACAGAGGGTGTGGAATGAGCATCATCCAGGTCTCTCCACGATGCTGGGTTCTGAGAGGTCAAAGAGTGGTCCACACAGCAAACAATATTAGATAAGGAAATAAAGCAGTAGAAAAGAAAAGAAGGAAAGAAACATATGAGGATTGTCAAGGTTGAGTTTCTACTACACAGTTTTGCAAAGACGCAGACAGCTTTGTGGCACGATAAGCAGAAGCTACAACCAAGTTGTCAAAAGTGTTAGACGAGAACATTACCATTCTGTCCAGGGAAAGGAGAATGAAGAGTTTTAAAAAAGGTTCAGTAACCCTGCATGCAGACCCTCCTATGTCCTAACTGTTTCTGGGAGCAGTGTTGTGGAGAAAGCCTGTATTTAATGGGCTGACTAGTTGAGCCACTCAGACAGACATTGGCCCGATCCAAACAGCAGATCTCTCTTCAGGTACTCTGTGTCAGCTGTTTGCCGGATGGTGATCAGATGAAGAGCTCAGCAGATGACACAAGAAACAATGGTACAGTGTGAAAGAGGCCTCTCAATGATGGACCCTCTTTATCTATCCTGCCACATGATAATTGTACACCCAGCTACTCAAAGAGATGCCATATGTTTTCATGTTTATCAATCTAATAAAAGACTTTTTTTCAAACAAGACCAACTTGTGTTTTAGATTCATATGTAGACAAAGAGAACTGAGCCAAAAACTGATGCTTGTGTTTGTTCCTCTGTGCCTCATGCTGTTATCCATTCCATTAAATTCCCACAATAGTTGAGTATAAGCAGCAGACATCAGGTGAAGACAGTTTAAATGTAAAGGTACACAAGGGATGAGTGTGCAACATAATCAAGCCAAACAGGATATGGTTCCACCATTACTCACCTACTGTTTGTCCACAACTGATTTCAGACCCACTACAATGTTTCAGTTCAACTTATCATACACACAACATACACTTTTTAATGTGGAAGTGGATAAGCAGGTCTACTTGTTTGGGGTGTGTTGCTGACATCTCATGCAGATTATTGTGCAGGTTTAAAGATACTAAAACAGATTCAAACCTGTGAAAAGAATGGAGAAAAATAGAACCTAACATGAATAAAGTGTACTAACGGGTTTTTCCTAAATATAATGTGCAATAGAAGCACAGAGCTTATCTTATTCTACATCCCAATTTACACACATATAGTCCTCAACTTGTATATAAGATTAGAGTTATGATGGACAAGTGGGGGCAGACAGGAGGAGAAAGGAGACGAGGTGACAGGTATTTATCACACTGAGACATTCTTGCTTTAAAGCCAGCTTTTTAAACTGACATGACTTAAATTACATAACTTTATTATCGAATCATTGATTTGTTACAGCCTACTGCTGGAGTTTTTCTATCAGATAAGCAATAAACCTGTTTATGACAAAGTATATATTTACTACAATATGGAATTAATGTGCTACTCCCTTTTCAGATGTCACAGATGCTACAAAGCCAAAGGATACACTGATGGAGGAGAGGAGGACGCACAGATTAGACAAATGAGATGGGCCTCAAATGAGACTGGCACTCCCATAACCCCCACTGAAATTAGTTTTTTTTTACACGTAAACACACCTGTAAATTCACACACATTTATGAAAAATAAGCAAGTCAGCTATGCTGGTTATAACCTGACAGCAAGAACAGATGTTTGGAAAAGTACACAAACTGTAAATAGAATATTCTCTTTGAAAGTTACATTTTCTGGTCCAGAATTCATCATTAGGTCTTTAAAAAATGTACTATATTAACAGAAAAGGTCATTCATTTAATCATTTTCAACCTGTATGTACTTCATATTTATGTATGTCTATTTATATCTTTTTTTTTTTTCCCTATAATGTCACCTTCAGCAAACATGGTTCCTCCATTGGACACTACTGAAACACAAAAGTAACTGTAACTCTCATCATATCTAAAGGGATAATTCTGTTGATAGTAATCAAACTTTTTTCTGTATACAGTCCAAATTAATCTCTGTTAATATTTCCCGTTATTCTGACAGAACTGCTGCTACATCCTAACTGGTACCTGAAATATGAAGAGGAAGGGACACAGCAGAGGAGCCAACTCCTAAAATCACCTCCGCTGTAGTAATACTGTCTGAGGGAGCCCGGACTGAAAGGGTCCTGAGCCCTGACTGAAAGGGTCCTGAGCCCGGACTGAAAGGGTCCTGAGCCCGGACTGAAAGGGTCCTGAGCCCAAACTGAAAGGGTCCTGAGCCCGGACTGAAAGGGTCCTGAGCCCAGACTGAAAGGGTCCTGAGCCCAGACTGAAAGGGTCCTGAGCCCAGACTGAAAGGGTCCTGAGCCCAAACTGAAAGGGTCCTGAGCCCGGACTGAAAGGGTCCTGAGCCCAAACTGAAAGGGTCCTGAGCCCGGACTGAAAGGGTCCTGAGCCCGGACCGAAAGGGTCCTGAGCCCAAACTGAAAGGGTCCTGAGCCCGGACTGAAAGGGTCCTGAGCCCGGACTGAAAGGGTCCTGAGCCCGGACTGAAAGGGTCCTGAGCCCAGTACGCTCATCACGTCTAACTCATTTCCACTTTAAATGATAAAGAACTCTAATTACAAAGTACCATTTACAGCCTAAATATAACAATGATTTCAAACCAAGTGGGCATGCACTGAGACAAAAAGAGAGGAGAAAACGCGTTCTGATGGATTTCTATAAAATCTGCACTGACAGAGTGACTCACGATGTCTGCAAGGTTGGTGGACGATCCTGAGAGGTCGTCGAAGTCCGATTTGCAGATGTCTCGCTCCTCTATGACCAGGTCGATGGGCATTTTGCCTTTCAGGCAGCTGATGTAACGATGGCAGAAATTATCACAGAGCTCATGAACCTGCGGAACACAGTCTTTCATTTAGATTTTCCAGGTTTAAAATGAACGCCACAATAGCAAAGAGTTACTGTCAAACACAGAATGTTGAGCTGTCGAAGACACGGAAAAAAAGTCGGAATATTTACCTTCTGTAATTCCAGAAGATGAAATCTGAGGACTTGAATCGCTTGAACCATCTAAAAAAAAAGTTACATGATGGTTCTTTATTATTTAGCGGGAAAAGGTGTCAGAGTTGTTCACGGTTATAATAATAATAATAATAATAATAATAATAATAAAATAAATATTAAGAAATGTTTGATATTGGCCCTCTTTAGCGGGCAGCGAACACTCACCAGGTTATCCAGCTCCTGGTTGGAGGAAAATAAAGGTTTCTCAATGCGGATCTGAGGAAAGGCAGAAAATGAAAAACCAAGTTTTTAAAAAAATAGCCATTATTCCTCTAATTTATTTATTTATTTTTCATGTTTGAGCTATACAAAGAGTAAGTGGCTGTAGGGGATAAACTGGAGTTTTGATAACTCATCCCGCGTCAGATGATGTAGAAGTTTTTGTGGGAAATAATTCTGACTGTGGGGGTGATGACCATTACTGTTGCTCCATTTTCTCATTCCAGTATGAAGCCTAAACTACAATTGTGTCCGTACCTGTTTTGCAAATACGGCTATGTCTTCATTGAAAGAGTCGGAGGAGCAGACGTCCCCCCCTGCCAGCCCGGGCTCTCTGGGCGTGCAGGTCGCGAGCTCGCATTTCTCAAACACTAGTGCCAGCAGAGGGAATAAAGGATGGCTGCAACACGGGCAAAAACAGGCCTTTTCGTTTGTTGTAAAGAGCAAATAATCTGACTTTTTTCATACTAAATATCACATTTAGGCCCCTGTGACAAGTCATTCTTACTTTGTGCAGAACATTATTGATAACTGTTTCAATCATGATCAAATCTGCAGTGAGTTCAAACTAGCCCTGTTATTATTGCTGTAATTATTGCTGTTATTATTGCTGTAATTATTGCTGTAATTATTGGTGGTGTCCGCACCCGTAGATTTGATCCTTGTCTCTCTTCAGTGCGTCGTTACTGGCGCTGCCCATGCTGCCGGGCACGATCGTGTGCGTTGCATGGGCTCCATAGTGCTGCGATGGGTGAGTGGGAGGCCCGTGGTTCACGTGATGGACCTGAGGTAGCGGCCGGGTGGCGTGCGGCTCTCCATACATGGAGCTGGGGACTCCTATTCCGTCCATTGTGCCTCCGTAATGAGCCAGCTCATCGTACTGGGTTGAAGATGGAAAAATCCGAAAAGTTGTGATGAAAGGAAAAATTGAGGGAGAAAATGGTCTTGGTTAAGAAGTCGGGTCTAATGCCTGGCAAAGTTAAAGCTGTGCTTTTTGTTTCTGTGGCAGAAGTAATTATCATTGACACACATGTATATAAAAAACTTTTCAGAATGGAGTATCTGTAATGAACAGGGTGAATGCTGTGTGCAGCAGTTAATGACCAGTGAAAAACAGCTTGCTCCATCAGACTTACCCTTTGCGCCATCTCCGTGCAGTTTCTAAACGTCAATAGACAAGTTAGACGTTGGCGACTATCTCAACAGAATCGTTTAAAATCCAAGTGAGAATTATGATACTGTATCATGAAGCCACTTAAATGAGTGAACAAAATATAAAAAAAAAAGAAAGAAGAACGTTCCAAAACACGCGCTTACAGCTGGCAAACAGGCGTTCTGTGATTCCTCAACTAGAGCGTTTGATCATTTGTCAAATGTGTTAGTTTGATGTAATTCCCATCAACATCATGAAGTCACTGACAGTCCTCTGCTCTTAGTAGTGTCTCATGTCCAGCTCTCCCTTCACCGACAGCTCACTGCCCGAAGCTGGCTGTGGAGACACTTATGTGTAATCTGCAGGGCGCGCTGGAATGGGTGGGGGTGGGGGGTTACGCGTTGGGGACACCTATACTCTCAGTTGGATCACTCCAACTGAGCTGTTCGTTTTTGTCAAGCTCATTACAGATTAGGAAAATGTTCGTAGTTTAACTGTAATCACTGACTAAAAACAGAACATATGAAAGTGGACTTGTGTGATAAGTGAACCAGTTTGGCCCACTCACTTCATCTCAATAATAAATTAAAAACAGAAATGTCCTGTTGCCGAAATGGTTGTTGCTATTACCCCAAACACTCGCAGGGAATACCAAGCTATATACCACCAAAAGCACAAAGTTCCTTTTAGTCTTTATTTGTGATTCGGTACATATGGAGCTCATGGATGTTAAACAAGTCAACTAAAACAATAAGATGAAACTTTGACATGAGCGGCCAACATCTCTCCCACCCGGTCTGACACAATGCAGTAGGACTGACGTTGGCCTCCAGGCTCCGGTCACCCAGCCTTCATCACTCTTCCAGGTGCTCCAGTGGGGGTCTTGTGCGAAATTCTGTTCCCTCGTGAAAATGTGTTCCCCCTGTGTCGGGAGCGCGCTCTGCAGCCAGAGGCGGATCCGACCATTGTCGCGGCGCTTCTCATCGATTTCATCGATCATGTCAGGGTGGTAACTTTCAGTTTAATCGACAGTTCCTGTAAAAAAACTAAAAAAACTGTAAAATAAACTACAAATAAACTTACTCATGTGTGGGTTCTTCTGACACGGTTTTGTTGTTTTTTTGAATCGCAAAGAGAATCAGTCTTTTTCCATCTTTTGTCATGTTCACTTTAGCCTGACAGTCAGCCAGCAAACACTGTTTTTCCACACATTGTGTGTATTTATCATTTTTATTGATGATACAAAAGGATGGAAGCTAGCTGATAGCAGGACACGAAAAATGAGATAATAAGCTCTAGCATTTATATTAAATATGTTAAAATATTTCGCTATTATTCTGTGATGTATGAACACATACCTCTTCTATTTTCAAAGGACAAAAAAAAATGTTTTTAGAAACATCAAATGGGCACACAATGTTTCAGCCTGTAGCTCATACCTTGTAATGTTTTGTTACCTCATGGGCCGGGAGTAACTAATCATCTGGAGATTTAGGTCGTTCAGTTACACCATCACACACAAATATCCTTGAGAATTTGAAAACTTTTGCTCTTTATTTGCTCTTTAAGTTATCAGGGGGGAAGCAAATATTTCAGCTGTCTGAAATAATCTGTTCCCCCTCCATAAAATTTTAAATAATTCATTTACCAGGAAGTCCTTAAATGTGTTTGTTCCTCTCATCATGTACAACAAATCCTGTGAATTTGAAAATATTTACACTTTATTTGCCAAAGTTACATTGTAGAAAAAGTTCAGTTAATATTGACATAGTATTATATCAATATATAACTATTATTATTATTATTGATAATATATATTAATATATTAAAATTAAAAAAAATTAAAATTAGCATTTGTTGATTTTTATAAAATAAATCTCCTGTTTAAATGTTGACATGTTAATTTACAAGTATTTTCCCAGAAATTGAAAATGTCACAGAGTACCTTAATATAGCAACATATATGATTATTATTATTATTATTATGATGATTATTATTAATTAATTGAATTCCAATTGGCTTGAATTGGACTTACTATCTAAGTGCCTTGAGATGACATTTGTTGTATTTGGCGCTATATAAATAAAAATGAATTGAATTGAATATGCTGCTTTCTGGAAAGTCAAAAAATCCTGTGGTGTTATTCCCTCAATCAATTGTAAAAAATATGTAAGGCCGCTAAGTATTGGTCATAACTTGCTGCTATGTCCCATGTATAATCTTTAATCAAGTCGACACCTGTCAAAAATATGGAGAGTATTGAATATGACACGCTCCTTAACCCCTTAACAGGCGAGCAATTTTTGCCTGTAATTCCTAAAAAAAAGCATTCCCAAAACAATAGATGCCATCTCAACGAGGTTTTATTGCCCTGGAATGTCTGTTGACATCAAGAAATGGGTATCTTAGATAAGCACCATGAACAAAATAAACAATTTTCTTACCAATATTAAAATATAGTTGTCCGATAATATGTACTTTACATGTGTTAAATTCTTTTTGATTTTGTCTTTAAATAACTTTCCAGGTCTCTGATTGCTCATCCTGTCAGGCCAGTGCCCAAGCCCTGAAACAACCATCAGAGTGCACTCCCATACAGGTAAACTCATTGAAAGTAAACAGAAGCCCTTTTAGTGAGACTACATGGTTGTGTGTTGGTAAGCACAGTGGCCTCAACATACAAGGATGTTTGGTATTAAGGTATTTTCTGTGTGGGGTTTGCATGTCCTACCTATGGGTCTACTCATGATAGGTTTGGTTAACTCTTGACTCTAAATTGCCCCTCTCAGCGAGTATCAGTTGTTGGTTGTCCTGTTTTCTCTGTGTGTTCTCATTAGGTGTATAGATCTGGAACGAGTTGATATAGAAAATGGATGAATGGATTTTTATATATTCAAAAGATTCACACTGTATCGAAAAGCTATAATTTTTGCTAACAAAACAGTGCTTTCAAATACATGCCCCTATTTATTTTTTTATTTTTTAATTAATCAATTTATTGTTTCTTTCATTTAAGGTTTCCCATCCTTTTGAATTTAGTTGGAATGGACCTCATCGGAAAACTGTCTGAAACAAAATCTGGACACCAGTACAGTACAGTATCCTAACTGTCCTCCTATCAACCTAAAACCGGACCTGACATGGCCCGGCGACATTCAACGGGTCGCCCACGACAACAACAACAACGGATACAGAGGCCGCAGGTCATGGAGGAGGCCTCGAGGGAAACGAGCCGGCGTTAGGAACAG
Source organism: Odontesthes bonariensis (assembly GCF_027942865.1). NCBI lineage: Eukaryota > Metazoa > Chordata > Actinopteri > Atheriniformes > Atherinopsidae > Odontesthes > Odontesthes bonariensis. The sequence continues at coordinate 30,511,666 of NC_134529.1, read as the reverse complement.
ACTGAGACGCAGAGCACACCATTCGCCTCTGCCCAGCATTCTCCTCGCCAATGTCCAGTCACCGGAAAACAAGCTCGATGAACTCAGGGCCAGAATAAAGTTTCAGAGGGATATGGGTCATTCTACAAAAACATCCACTTTTGACATGTGGCAATACATGAAAATAAATGTCTTTTTCTAGGCTTTAAAATTATACTACATTATTACTGTACTAATTGGCTACAAGAACAGGCATAAGGTACACCTAAATTGCTTTTTGCCTTTTTTGTACATTTATTTGAAGATTTCATGTACCGTGTATTTGTCACTGGTGTTACCTGACCTCATTTTGAATAAAAACAACTTTTATTAAATATTATTTCTCAACTTCTGTTGCACATACAATCACAGTAACTGTACAATAATGATGAGGCTAATTATCAAGAGATAATTACTATTATTATTTTTAAATGTTTGTTACAACTGTGTTTGAATGACATTTCTTCCATTTTGTAACCGTGTATTTACTTTAAAAATGAAAATGTTATTGAAAACAGTTAAGATGAAGTAAAAATGAAATGTTGTAAATGTGAACTCTTGAGTACAGGAAATTTGAACTAATTCAAAATCCCTACCATGACAATTTTGACATGTTTTAATATGATTTTCCCAAAAGTGCACACGGTGACACCAGTGACATAATGAGACACCAGTGACATCCATAAGACATCCATGGTGTCTTTAACACTAATGAGGCATTTTCTCTGAGAAATTACTTGCAAAATGTGTTATTTATGTTTTCAGAATGCGTTATTTATGTTGTTCTATGGAACTGATGTTTTAATTTCAATCTGTAAACATATGTAAATACGATGTAAATACTCTGGGTCACCCCTACCTAGTGAGGACTATTTTGCTTGTGCTCAGAGGCATTAAGGGTCATCAGCCAATGTATTAGCTTTATGCTCTAAGGTGTTCATGCTCTAGTCAGGTGTTTGTGGGGGGAACATAAAGAGACATTTGATATTGGTGTTTTGTAAATTTGAAGAAGGCCCGACGGCCAGAACGTCACTTCAAATAAAACATGGAGCAGAGTGCGCGGCATCTTCTTTATTTTCTTTGATATCATGGAACGATAAAAACAGTAAAAACTTCAGTATAAAGTAGTATAAAGTATAAAACTTCAGTAAACTTCAATATTAGGCCTATATGCAACAGTTAATAACTTTCAATAACAACTTTCAGTTGCAACACGTGAGACAAACGTTCAACAAACAAACTTGTGTGAACTGATAATAACAATATGACGATAAATTCATTTTACTGTAGCTGCTCCTTGATGAACTCCCACATCTTTTTGTCAATTTGAACCGAGCGCCGATTCAGTGCCTGGGGTTCCGTAATAAGGCATATGAACTGACCATCCTCGTACCAGGTCACGTCATCCCTGGGGCTCGGCCAGTAAAACTTATTAATGCCGTTGGCGTGCATGCATTTTACTTGCACACTTCCTTCCTCCACCTGAAGAATGATGCCAGGATAAGGGGTGTTATCGTACTGGACAACACACCACTGACCACAGTGGTGAGGTTCAATGACAGTGGGCCTGAACTGATTGCTGGGATGACCAATTGCTTCCGGTACAAGGACAACTTCCTGCAACGAGTAGCATGGGCAATCAAACACACCATCAGCAGCCCGACAGAAACAGCTGATGTCTCTGTATTTCATCCGTCCTGGTGAGACGCTGATTACTTGATGCATCCTCATGGTGCCTTTGATGGTAGACACAGGCTTTAAGGTGCTCTCCTTCTTTTCAACCTCCTCCTCTTTCACATAATACAGCTTCACCTTGCTGACATCGTTAAGGAGCTGAAAAAATGTGTGAGCATCTGGGATGTCTTTCCCTTGACGGACAAGTGTGTCTGCTTTTCTCTTGAGTGCAGCCCCCACTCCGTCTGGTGCACCCTTGCCATGGCTGGCTTCAAAGAAGCTCCATGTAACTGTAGAGAATCCTCTCTGGTGTGGCTCAGTAGAGAGCATGTAAAAGTTAGAGCGATTTTTGTACTGCGTGGCAGGCCCGTCGCTGAACAAATGAAGACGCTTGACACTACTGTGGTTTGTTGCCAGAAACTGAAGGATGGTATCCAAATGAGCCCATATAGCAGGTGGGTCATGCCTACTGCTGGGGGACACTGTGCAGAAAGGCATGGGGTCTTGGTCTGCTAGATAGAGCACTCCAGTGTGCAGGGTCACCTGCTGATGTGACCCCCCAAAGTGGACAGATTGAATTTCATTTGAGTATTTGCAAGAATAGTTCTCGCTGAAATCAATGTGGATGAGGGAGTCTTCGGCCGTAAGGCTTTCTCTGACATTTTTGTAGGCGCTGAATTGCCAGCGGATGTTAAAAATGTGTTTCCTGAAGTTAAAGAGCCTTTCTTGGAATTGTGTCACAAGCTCATCCTCTCGTAGTAGGACATCTTTTTTGACAGTGATTGTACTTTGGCGTGTCTCTTCACCTTGAGTGATGTTCACCTTCTCATGGCACCACTGGTTCAGAGTCACCTCCCTATTTGAAAACTGGCTGAAGGGGTAGGCAGATAATTTGCACTCTGAGCAATCACCATAAGCACATGCCTTGGAACTGTTACAGACAGTGCTGTCAGACATTTCGTCTATGTTTTTGGAGTTTGAAATGCCAAGCCTGAATAACTTGTCTGCCATGAATTGCAAGTTTTCATGCGTCTTACATTGGCACGTTTCTCTGTCTCGGTCAGAAGGGGCAACGACCCAAAATGGTCGCTGACGGCAGAAAAAAGCATAAGATATCTGCTGGTGCTCTGACATATTTTTTGTGGAGGTTGAGCATTGAATCTGTCAGAAGCCTCCTCTGTCGTTTAACCTTCTGAAGAGTTATGGTGTTCTTCCTCCCAGTGGTCAGCCTACTGACATCGTCACGCAGAAAAAACCCTCGGATGGATTTCACCCTCTCATTTTGTTGCCGATTTCCAGGGATGCTTTTTGTTTTCTTTAAGATTCGGGACTCACAAGTAATTGCTTTCTTTAGAGCTGTTTTGCATCTATATTTCTTGATGACTTTTTCTGTCAACAACTGTGCCAAGCTTTGTTTGGACTTCGTATTCTTCAAACTTTTGTACTTGCATTTTAATGCACCCAAAAATGCAAAATGGGATGTCAGGGCCTTTCTGACTTTGGTGTTAACTCGCTGACCATGAAGAACATTTTGGGTGCGAAGTTCTGGGCTTTCCAGGCTGGCATTCTTCTGTCGACTGCAACGCTTTTTAACCCTTTCATATTTTCTTTTCCAGCAGGAGATTTCAAGTTTCAGCTGTTCCGTTTCTCTCCTTTTTCTTTGTGCCTCTCTCCTGCGGACTCTCCTGCTGTGTTGTAGTTGTCTGTAAAACCAAAAATATGACATTTAGAAAACCTCTCTCTCTCTCTCTCTCTCTCTCTCTCTCTCTCTCTCTCTCTCTCTCTCTCTCTCTCTCTCTCTCTCTCTCTCTCTCTCTCTCTCTCTCTCTCTCTCTCTCTCTCTCTCTCTCTCTCTCTCTCTCTCTCTCTCTCTCTCTCATGAATCTGGTAGGAATATGGAAAATGGTGTGTGTGTGTGTGTGTGTGTGGTGCAGACCCGGCGGCAGAGACAAGCTATTGGACGGGCATTTAAATGAGTAGGGGGGCCCCCCTAGCGGGGGGTCTGGGGGTCCTCCCCCAGAAAATTTGGTATTTCTTAGATGCAATTTTCTGCATTTTAACCGAATTGTGGGCCCCATTTCAGCCCAATAAGGAACTGTCCTTTTGTTACTAAATACGTGACGATTCCATTATTTCAAGGGACGGTTGGCAACTCGTTTAGGCAGCCCTGGCAAACACATCACGCTTCCTTTAAAGTAGGCATTCGGAGACATCTCGAATAGCCTGCACAGTTTAATCCACTCTGTATAATCATCGGTGCATAAATTGAACGCAAAGCCCAGATCACGTTTGCCCCTTTCTAGTCGCCATTAATACTAATACACACAACGAGCAAAGAGGAGCGCAACAACAACAGCAACGCCCACGCACGGCCACAGTGAATTCAGACTGGCGTTGAGCCGACATCAGAACGCATTTTAACATGTAGTTCTGGGTCGGACTGGGAATAAAAAAATAATAATAAATCCCCCCCCCCCCCAGTATTAATTAGTATCTCCAATCTAATTAAATAAAAATAAAAAACGAGCACAGACCGCTCAGTCAATGGCATGTACCCATAGAAAAAATACACACACAAAACACAACCTGACTATCGGCTGCTAACAACCATGATCAGTAACCTACACAAACCCAGACACATAATGGCTCGGCGGCCAGCAATCGGATAAACCAATGAAGTGAATCAATCCTGTGAAAGAATGAAAACAAGTTAATGAAACCTGCACTCACCCATTATGAAGTTAACTCTGCCAGCCCCATACTCTTGCCCCTGCTCAGCCAACTCCTTGACGTCGGGTATGGTTGGTAACGTTACGGCGGCTAGCATTAGCAACGAGGCTGCTAGGCATGCTAAATCGGTAAGCATTAGGCTACTGAAGAAAGCTAGTCTTTTTAGTTACATTATATTATCATCTTTCTTCCCGGCTATAACCTTTGTTTACGGCCACTGGCCCTAACCTGACGCCCTAGCTGTCAAATCACCGGAAGTTTTCACCGGAAGTACTGGCGCACACACAAAAGCTCTCTCCAGACGTATCTTTCTTTCATTCCGCCCAGATGAAATTTAATGCCACTCTTCGAAAATCAGAGAAATTTAAGACATTTTAAGACCTTAAAAAACGTATTTTTTATTTAAGACTTTTAGATCGTGTCCCCTCATGCACTGCAGTGTTTGAGGCAATCTCCGGTCAAACGTCAAAGTGAACCCAGGGGGGGGCAATGCCCGCGAGTGCCCCCCCGTGGCGCCGGTGCTCGTGTGGTGGTGGGGGGTTATTGTGTACTTGTGTACTGTTTTTGCTCTTTGTGTGTGTGTGTGGTGTTGTATTGAACAACTATTTGGATATTAGTCTCCCTTTTGCAGTTCAATTTCTACCTTGACCTGTCGCGGGGTGGTGTGTCAGGTGTTGATGGAGGGGTCAATGCTTCTGCGCTGTTCTGTCCATCTGTTCCGGTCCTTGATCTTTCCCTGCACCTTTGCTCGCGAATCCTCCATTCCTTACGCTGCTCTTTCTTACCCCTTTCAGTTAGCTCAATGATTCTCTTCCTCTTGCCTTTCTCAATGTCTCTGACATAGCTGTCTTTCTTTTTTTGGAGGTATTCCTGCCTGCGTTGAGGGTCAGCATCCCTACGCTCTCTGTACCGCCTCTGCTTCTCAGCTGCACTCAGCTTAGCCATAACTGTCCAAAGCAGGATTAACAGTGACATCAAATGTTATTAACTTAAAATCTATACATTATAATATGCAAATCAACAAAAAAAAAGCTTTGAATAAAGACTATCTGCACATTGGCATCATAGTCACTGGAGTTACCCATCAGGATGGTAACACCAGTGACGGTAACACCAGTGACAACTGTCATAAAAAATCTATTTTACAAGATGGCTGCCACAGGGAATCAGACCACATGTTGACAGTGATTAACTGCTCACTGAATTGTATATAATTTAATCCATTTTTATTCTTCTATGTTCATTTTCCAAAGATTAAAGTAGGGCATACCAGTGACTTGCACTGAAGCTTCGGAGGAAATATTAGGGTAGATGATAAAATTGATAAAAAATGAAAAATGGCATTGAACTTACCATGTGTCTGTCTTCATTGATCTTCAGAGAGGAAGCAAAGTAACTTCCTGTAAAGTCCTCAGCATGGATTTGTATGTCAAAATAATAGTCTTTTGTCATACGGTAACTCCAGTGACATGAATCCAGGGGACGTACACATTTATTATGTATTTTTTAATATTTTATTATATTTATTTGCAATATTGTGTTTTTTAATCATTTGTGTGGTATATTGGACCTTTATGGACACACAACTGCAGTTGAGTTGATAAAGTATATATTTTCCATTAAAAAATAAAGCCCTTAGTTTTCCTGCATGACAGTGGGGACGGGCATTTTTGGGCATACTTGGAAAAACACTAAAATGGTTGAAAAGAAAAACTGACTCATAAGTGGTTCAAAAAGGTATAATTGTTCAAATATCATATTGTTTTGTCTTAAAATGTAAAAAAAAAAAAACTAAATTTGAGGGGTTTCTGTAGAATGACCCATATACAGGACTGTAACGTCATCTGCCTCACCATCTGATCCCGGACCATGCCGTTCAACCAGCGGAGTTCTTCACAGAGTGAGTCTGGTGTGTGTTTAATGGTGAACAACAACTGATTGACAACAGGGAGTTGTTGTACCTGCCCCGTGAGTTTACCTCGGTCATCATCAGCGCCGTTTACATCCCACCTCAGGCGAACACGGACACTGCCCTCACCGAGCTACATGAGGCTATCTCCACCTATCAGGCTAACCAGCCCGGTGCGGTGCAGCCCTCATCGTGGCCGGGGACTTTAACAGTGCCAACCTGAGGAAGGTGATACCGGAGTTTAAACAGCACATCAACTGTCCCACCAGAGGAGAGAGGACTCTGGACCACTGTTACTCTCCTTTCAAGGATGGTTACAAGGCCAAGTCTCAGCCTCCATTTGGTCTTTCGGACCACAGTGCTGTCTTCCTCATGCCGAAATATAAACACCGGCTGAAGCAGGAGTCTCCTGCAGTCAGAGAAGTGACACTGTGGACTGATCAGTCAGAAGCTGCTCTGAGGGGTGCACTGGATTCAGCGGACTGGGAGATGTTCCAGCGCAGTTCGGGCGGTGACATCAACGAATTCACAGAAGCAGTTGTGGGATTTATTGGGAAAATGGTGGAAGACACAACACCAATAGCCACCATCAGAACTTTTCCAAATCAGAAGCCGTGGGTGGATAAAACCGTCCACGACGCACTGAGGGCCCGCACTGCTGCCTATAACTCTGGACTCCAGAGTTATAGTCTGGACTCGTCTCTGGAAACATGACGCCATACAGGGCAGCCAGCTAAGCTGTCCGGAGAACGGTGAACGAGGCTAAACGCCGCTACGCTGCTCTGCAGATGGAGGGGAGCAACTCCAGGGCGCTGTGGCAAGGACTACGTACTATCACGGACTACAGAGCAACACACCCAACCGCAATGAGAGCCGACGCTTCGCTGGCTGATGAGCTCAACAACTTCTTCGCACGCTTCGAGTCGGACAGCAGGCAAGCAGCTGCACCCCCAGCCGGAGGAGAGGAGGCGCTCACTGTGACGGAGCTGGAGATGAGGAGGATGTTTAGAAGTGTTGAACACCAGGACGGCAGCGGGGCCCGACGGCATCAGCGGTCGAGTCCTCAAAGCCTGCGCTGAACAGCTTGCTCCGGTGTTTACAACAATATTCAACCTCTCCCTCTCACAGTGTGTGATTCCCACCTGCTTTAAGAAGTCTGTTGTGGTCCCTGTCCCAAAGACAACCAAGCCCAGTAACCCCAGTGACTATCGCCCCATAGCCCTCACATCTGTGCTGATGAAATGTTTTTTGAGAAACTGGTCAAAACATTCATCAGCTCCTCTCTGCCCCCCACCCTGGACCCTCTTCAGTTTGCATACCGCTCAGACAGATCTACCGACGACGCCATAACCTTCATGCTGCACAAGACACTCTCCCACGTGGACCCTAGGATGGGGAACTATGTGAGAGTGTTTGTGGACTACAGCTCAGCATCTAACACCATAGTCCCCTCCAGGCTGCTCACTAAGCTGGGTGATCTTGGACTGAACTCCTCTCTGTGTAGGTGGGACAACGGCAGACAACAGGTGGTACGCGTGGGTTCCCATAATTCATCCCCCCTCACACTCAACACTGGATCCCCTCAAAGCTGCGTGCTGAGTCCCCTGCTGTACTCCCTGTACACACATGACTGTGTGTCCACATCAGACAGCAATGTCATCATCAAGTTTGCTGACCACACAGCCATCGTGGGGTTGTTCTCCCATAATAAGGAGGAGGCCTACAGGAAGGAGGTTATCCATCTGGAGAGCTGGTGCCGGGAGAATAACCTCCTGCTGAACGCCAGCAAAACTAAGGAGCTGATTGTGGACTACAGGAAGAAGCAGCTCCTGCAAGGCAAGGCAAGGCAAGGCAAGGCAAGGCATCTTTATTTATATAGCGCATTTCATACCACAGGCAATTCAATGTGCTTTACATAAAGACAAGGCATTTAAAAGAACAGCATAAAGCAGCAATTTAAAGAGAAAAAAATAGAATAAAAATTAAAACACAGTTAAAAGCAATCAAAGAAGAGGGGAAAAAGAAAGATATAAACTCAACCATACGCACACGGAAAGAGAAATGTTTTTAACCTGGATTTAAAAGTGCTTACAGTTGTGGCTGATTTCAGTTCTGCTGGTAGTTTGTTCCAGTTGTGTGCAGCATAACGGCTAAAAGCTGCTTCACCGTGTCTAGTCTGAACTCTGGGCTCCACTATCTGACCTGAGTCAGCAGATCTCAGAGCTCTGCTGGGTTTATACTCTGCTAGCATGTCATTCATGTATTCTGGACCTAAACCATTCTGTGATTTGTAGACAAGTAGCAGAACTTTAAAATCTATTCTGTATCTGACCGGGAGCCAATGTAAAGACTTGAGAACTGGGGTGATGTGATCTGATCTCTTAGTTCTGGTTAAAACTCGGGCTGCAGCGTTCTGTAGTCCACAATCAGGAGCTGCTTTCACTGCTTTCCACTCTGCATCGACGGTCTGAGGTGGAGAGCGTGGACAGCTTAAAATACCTGGGTGTGCCCATCACACAGGACCTGTCCTGGTCACTGCACGCTAACAGGACTGTTAAAAAGGCCAGGCAGCATCTGTTCCACCTCAGACGCCTCAGAGACTTCAGGCTCCCCCTCAAGGTGCTCAGGAACTTTTACACCTGCACCACTGAGAGCATCTTGAGTGGGAGCATCACCACATGGATGGGCAGCTGCAAAAAACAGGACCTCTTGGCCCTTAGGAAAGTAGTCCGCTCAGCTGAGCGGACTATCAGAACAACCCTACCTGACCTGCAACACATTTATGTTAAACGATGCAGGTCGAGAGCTGAGAAGATCTATTTATTCTTATTTTACATTCTTTATTAATTTTTATTCATATTTCATATTTAATTTTAATTATCTTTTTTTGGTAGCAGGACAAGGAAGAATTTCACTGCACATTGAACTGTGTATGATTGTGTATGTGACAAATAAAACTATCTTGAATCTTGAAAAAGTGGCCACAGGCTTACTCATTTAAGCAAATCCACCCCAGAAGTTACTGAGTACTTTATAAAGTTTGTGCATCAGTTTGAAGCCCCAAAAAGAATTTTGACTGACCAAGGCAGAGAATTTGTCTGTGAATTCTGTAAGCATTTTTTTTTTAATCTGTTAAATAAATTCAACACATTGAATATCCTCCTTTAGACTATATGGTTTGATGTGTTGTTTAAATATGCAGTCTATTTTCTCAGATATTTTTTTAAAATGGCAGATAAACAAAGAAGTGTGCAAACTCTTAAACATAAAAAGAAGTCTGTGCTCTCCTTATCATCCACAAACTAATGGGTTGGTGGAGAAAATGAATGGTTCAAAGGTGAGTACTATCTTCAACACACATTTTCGGAAGAAAGACCACAAGACAAGAAGCATATCTGCCAAATTTCTTATAGAATAAAGTAAATTTCAAGAAATTATGTCCATCTGTGACATATTATACCTTTCCTGTATCTCAGAGCTCTGAGTAAAGTTGTGCATGGCCATCCAAATACCTGGGATGAGTACCTGGATGCTGTCATGTTTGGGCTTCGAAATAAGAAACAAATAACTACGCAGCATTCCCGCTATTTTTTGATGTTTGGAAGAGAGGCACGGTATCCTTCCGAAGTTCCTGAACACTACTTGGTATAGTTATGGTCAATCTTTCCATTTCATGTTATTGTATTTATGTCAAGAATTCTAATTTTCCATTACCACTTCTTTACATAGGTACCGTTAGTGTTTTTATAATTTTTTTGTTTTATTTTGTTCTCTTGCCTTGTGAGGAATATTTGGTATTTGCTTTAACTGTGGTCATGAAGGTCACGTAAAGCATCTACTTTCAGTGTATCCTTCACAAATGTGACATTGACTTTAATCTGAGAGGGGTTTCAGAATATTTCTATAAGTTTGAAAAGTAGATGAACCCTTTCAAGAGACATTGTCAGTTCTCACTCACAAAATATGGTTTGATATCTGTCTATGGTATAGCATTAATACAATTATGGTATATGGTATACTCACTAAGTGACAAATTTGTACTGACACTTGAAATATTAATTTTGTGTTGAAAGATTGACAATGCTGTGGAGGACATTGTTGCAGTGGAGGAGTTGTCAGAGGACATCAAGATACAAGAAAGCCTTAGGAACATTGTTAGAGACAATGTTTAAAAAAAAACAGGATAAAATGAAGGGCAGAACAAACCACAATAACATTGCACTTAAAGGGATACAAGGTAGTTTAGCGGCAGTATAGCGATCTCTATTGGTCAAACTGAAATTCTACACTGTCGTAAAAATGCCCACCTGTACACACCCACTAACTAAACATCGTGGCGAATGCTGCCGTTCGTTGTGTTATTTAGTCAGTGCAGTTAGGTCATCTGATTCACAAGTGTAGACTGTCCACGTAAGATACTATAATCAGAGATTTTCTGAAGAGAGAACTCAAGATAATATGCTATAATCCTGTTGCTGGAGGAAGTGGCCGGGGACAGGGACGTCTGGGTTTCTCTGCTCAGGCTGCTGCCCCCGCGACCCGATCCCCGGACAAGCGAAAGATGATGGATGTATGGATGGACTGTTGCTGATCTTGAATGGGATTCTTCCCTCATCATGGTGTATTCGTGGAGTGATTCCTTTGTATTAGCAGACACTTACAAAAGTTACATCTTAGACAGATGCGCGCAGGCACTACCAACATACACGCTGCAATAAACGCAGACTAGCTCTACACTATTCCGATTACAAGCACAAATTAATCCATTTTCATTTGTAGATAACAATTCTTGTTCGGATCAAAACGCTATTCTTATTCTAACCAGGTCAGTCCGTGTATTTCTGAAGCTAGGCTACGTCTCGAACTCAGGAGGAATTAGAGCACCATCATCACCTGTCTCTTTACGATCTAAAACGCAGATCACTATGGTAGATGAACAAGATCACGCTTGGAGAAATTTCACAAAGATGCACTGTAAAAAATGTTGAGTGTTATTTACTTGGGAAAACCTAGGAAAGTTTTTGCACTTAGAAATTGTAAGTAAATTCTACAAGGGCGATCATCAAGTAAATTTTACTTGCAGATACAAGTTTCTTTTACTAGCAAACCTCAGGTAATTTACTGATGATTATTAATATGGTAATTGAATTTTACGCTCTCCTTCTTTGTAAGTTTTACTTAAGACTCCGACTACTTCAAACTGAAAAATCTCACCTAAAATCAATGGCTTTTCAAAGTAATTTTTAAATACTTTTTCTAACTTTTATTTATGGACTATATTTAAGTAAAATTTACACAACATTTTACACATTTTGTCTGCAGTTTAAATTGCCTAAATTTGTCCTTAATGTTTTTGTTTATAGAAACAATGAATTAAAAAAAACAAGGCAACTGTTTAACACCTTTATTTTTCACAAGTGAAACAAGGTACAGTTCACACTAAAATGAAATTTTCGTTATTATTTACTTTGTTAACATGATGTTCTCATTGAGTGAGTAATTGAGTGAGAGGGAAGAAAAAGAGTGTATTTTGAGAGAGAGAGAGAGAGAGAGAGAGAGAGAGAGAGAGAGAGAGAGAGAGAGAGAGAGAGAGAGAGAGAGAGAGAGGTGGAGACAGTTACTGTATTTGTGACCAACAGCAGTTGTAACAAATCGCCGGACAGCATAAAAGAACAGGCCCATTAGTATTCTCAACAATGATGGAAGATCGTTTCAAGTTGCTTTTAGTAGCTGCGTGTAAGCCTGTGTGCCGTGGTTACACACGTGCACTGTGAATCAGGTCCTGCATGGTAGCTTGTCCCTTAGAATCCATGCTATCATTTCAGTCTTAAAGACAGGGGTGGGTTTACTTTGGATACTTTTTTTTTCATCCAATTTTAAATTCTCAATGTGATTTTCATGAAGGGATGGTGGAAAGGTTTGTATGTTTTTTTTCTTTTCTTTTATGTCCTCTTCGGTAAACCCTCCACACTTTGAAGTATATATATATCGCAACAACGTCAATTTTCTTTCATAAGAGAGAGAGAGAGAGATAGAGAGAGAGAAAAAAAGAATTTAGACAGAGAGAGAGAAAAAGTGTAGAGAGAGAGAGAGAAAAAGAGTGTGGAGAGAGAGAGAGAAAAAAAGTGTAGAGAGAGAGAGAGAAAAAGTGTAGAGAGAGAGAGAGAAAAAGAGTGTGGAGAGAGAGAGAGAGAAAAAGAGTGTAGAGAGAGAGAGAGAATATTGAGAGAGTGAGAAAGAAAGACATAAGAGATAAATACAGACTCACTCAAACATCCAAAAATACAAATCCAAAACATACTTCAGGAACCTTTAGTGCTTAGTGCATCTATAACGACATGCTTAAAGAACAGTGTTTTGCCCTGAGGCAAAACACTGTCTTTGCCCACACTCACATCCGTGACCCATTGAAAATGGCCCCACGACCCACCAGTTGAGAACCTCTGGTTTAACAAGCAAAATGCTGATCCAACTTCCCTTCCTTCTTTTCAACAACTTAAACTAATAATTATATCAGTAAAACAAGAGAAAAAGAAGAAAATAGACAAATAAACAACAGTACCCTCTTTGAAAGGACAACTCTGGGTCAACTCTGGTGCACTCAAGCTACAAGCTTGTTGCGCAGAGCCAGGATTTTCGGGGACAGCTTAAGGACATCAAGCTCTAGAAGAAGCTTTTGAAACGCTTCAAAAGTATACTTCATTTTTGGTGGGTAACTCAAGTTTATGGCATAAATGATGCCCATCAACAGGAGACAGGCCTTTGCAACACTTCCACAGTTATCAAGTACCTCAGTCCCTTCAACAACAATCGACACATCAGCGTTGGATGCTGTACAGAACAAAACAGACACATATTGTACAATTACAATGAATGATCAAATGATTACAGTAGCAGTGGTTAGCAGTGGTGGTAAACAGACAGAGAAGATACTTGTGTAGGAAGTACCATATGAATTTACAAATCTATACATGTTGTCAATAGAAGCAACATCAAAATTCATACAAAACTATGATATCCTGGATCTGCATTGGTTGGTCCTCTGAGGGCATTACTCTTAACTGCTGTAGGTTAATCCACTTCAAAGTAACTGTACGCATTTGAAACTTTACTTCAGCCGTTCCCAAACTATGGTAAAGTGGGTCACCGACCGACTTTGCTTGGGTTGCCAGTTAGCAGAGTAAAATGTCAATTTTGTGAATTCATTTTCCAAATTAAAACAGATAGAGCATGATGTTCCACTGTCTGTTCAGCCTCGGTGCATCTCTCTCTCTACCTCTATTTTTTGCCCTCTCTCCATTTCTCTCCCCGTCTCTCTCCTCTCTCTCTCTCCCTCTCTCCCACCCCCCTCTTTCTTTCTCTCCCTGTGTGTGTGTGTGTTTGTTTGTGTGTGTGCATGTGACAAAGACATATCAGGTCTGGGTTCCAGCAAAAAATCCAATTTCTATAAACGGTCTTCAGCCGAAAAAGTTTGGGAACCCCTGCTTTACCTGGCTGAGGGAATCCAGAAGTGGTCGTATTTTGGTCCCAGCTACTCCGCCTCTTTTGCTGAATATCTCCAGCATTTTTGGAGTGTAGAAGTCCAGCTTAGTGAGAAAAGTTCTTTCCAGTGGAACCGTTGTGATTCTTTTGAATTCCTCTTTGATCTTAAAAGAGGAGGTACGATTATGCTATTTATTTTTTAACACCATTTTTTAATGGATTTATAAATGCAACACACAGACACTTGTTTTACCTGAGCTTCAGAGAAAAGAGCAGGCCATCTCTCCCGGAAATCTTGGATGGCGGGGCACTGCTTCACAACTTCATGTCTTCTGAAGGAGAAAGATCTTTCCAGTTTCTCAGATATTATCCTCTCATTGTTTTTCTTCTTAACTTCTTGCAGCATGCCTACCCTCTCCTCCTCCAAAGTGGCTTCCGTGTCCCCAATTGGCAGTGGAGGCAGGTAGTTTACCTCTGCTTTCTTGGCCTTTTTGATGCCTTTGCTTGAACCAGTCTCATTTGACCTCTGTCTTTTCAGCGAGTTCACTTCCAGCTCTGGACAGGCAAGTTCACGGCCTCTCAATTTTGCACGGTAATTCCCCATTTTCCATTTCATCCTCTGCTGCCACCCATAAAGGCCATTAAAAGACCCTGGTTCCCTGAGACATGGGAACTTTTCGATTAAGGCTTCGGCCACTGTCAAAATTTGAATCCCTGTGGGGTATGCCGTGTAACCAAAAACCACCTCTGCAAGCTTCTCCAGTATGCTGCTTGTCAAACTTGGGTGGTTGAGCAATTCTTCACTGATGAAGAATTGCTGTCTTCATCAGTGAAGTCACTACTTTCTCATATTCCAATCATCTGATTTGCCAAATGGTGGATAACATATACCATACTTTTTAAAATTACAGGAAATGGGTGTTATGATAATGAAACTCATCATTCATTTTTGTTTTGTCTTCCACTACCTTATCCTCATCATCAGATGTGCCTGATGCTTTTATGGGAAAAAAATGAATGCATACAAGTTGTTTTACTCTGACATAAATAAAATCGGTCCTGATATGGAGCTGGAGAGTGAGGTACAATGTTTTAAAATTTCAAAGCTGTTACATTTTGCTAATCAAATCAAATCAAATCAAATCAAATTTATTTATATAGCACATTTCATGTACAAACAATTCAAAGTGCTTTACATAAAATAAAAGCATTGCAGCAGGGAGTGGAAGAAGCATTAAAAATACATAAAAGAATATAAAAAGAAACAAATAAAATCATTTAAATTAATTTAAAAACAAGCAACAGTCTGGATAGGTTAAAAGATATCGTGCAGATTTCATGCATAGACACATGAGAAAAAAATTGTTTTTAACCTGGATTTAAAAATGTCTCCATTTGGTGAAAGTTTAATCTCCACTGGCAGTTTGTTCCACTTGTTAGCAGCATAACAGCTAAATGCTGCTTCTCCATGTTTACTCTGGACTCTGGACTGGACCAGCTGACCTGAGTCCTTGGATCTAAGAGCTCTGCTGGGTTTATATTCTCTGAACATATCACAGATGTATTTTGGGCCTAAACCGTTCTGGGATTTGTAAACCATCAGCAGGCTTTTAAAATCTATTCTGTGACTGACTGGAAGCCAGAGTAAAGATTTTAAAACTGGTGTGATGTGTTCAGATCTCTTAGTCCGGGTTAAAACTCCAGCAGCAGCGTTCTGGATGAGCTGCAGATGTTTAATGCTCTTTTTGGGAAGTCCAGTTAAAAGAGCGTTACAGTAATGGAGTCTACTGGAGATGAATGCATGGATGAGTTTCTCCTGGTCTTTTTGGGAGAGGAAACCTTTAATTCTGTTGATGTTTCTGAGATGGTAAAAAGCTGCCTTGGTGACAGCTGCTGAAAGTCAGATCTGAGTCTATCAACACTCCGAGGTTACCAACTTGGTCAGTGATTGTAAGGTCCCGAGTCTCAAGATATTTACCAACGCTGACCCTCTTCTCTTTGCTACCAAACAGAATGATCTCAGTTTGGTCTTCATTTAATTGTAGAAAATTCTCTCTCATCCAGGTGTTTACTTCCTCCAGACACTGACACAGTACGTCTGCTGGGCTGCAGTCGTCCGGTGACAGAGACACATAAAGTTGTGTATCGTCTGCATAACTGGGATAATTGATGTTAAAGTTCTGCAATATCTGACCCAAAGGGAGCATATACAAGTTAAACAGAAGAGGTCCAAGAATTGACCCCTGGGGGACTCCACAAGTCATGACCACTCGCTCAGATTCATAGCTGCCAATTGTAACAAAATAACTCCGGCCTTCTAAGTAGGACCTGAACCAGTTAAGGACCGCTCCAGAAAGTCTGGAAGATCTGGAGATCTGTAAATGATTAAGAACAGGATTTTAGGAACACCTTTTAAAATAAAATGTAAAATAAATGAGATCTCTTTACACTGGAATGTATCTTTAAATAAGGCAGCCCCCCCCTTTCCTCCCATTTCCTCCAACTAGTGGGCCTTTAAGCTGTATAATATGACTCTCTTGAATAATTATAATTATTCATTTCAATGTAGCCATTTCAAGGTATATCCAAGGTTTTATTGACAAGAAGGGGGCCGTAATCAGTTTTTGGCAAGTAAAAACTGCTATAATGAGGCATAATTTCACCTTAAAGGATATAGGAGTGGGAAGAAGGAACTAGTTGACCAGTAATGTGTATTATATGACTCTCCTGAAAGAAATCATGCCATTTCAAGGTATATTCAAGGTGGTAATCAGTTTCTGGCAAGCAAAAACTGCTATGTTGAGGTCTAATTCCACCTTAAAGGGCATAGGGGTAGTTGGAAGGAACTAGTTGGCCATTAATCTATTTAATGTGACTCTCCTGAATGAAATCAGGCTATTTCAAGGCATATTTAAGGTTTTATTGACAAGACAGGGGCCGTAATCAGTTAATCCCAGGTTTCTTTACAGCACTGTAGCCAGAAGAGTTCGAGCTCTGTTATGCCATGTTTTCCGTTAACCCTCTTTCGTAGTGATTCCTGTAGCACGCTCCAGTGTGGAATTAATATACCTTAAATCTTTGGAAGATAAAAGCATTCCTATGGGGGATGTTTTTCTGGGTAAAGACCAGATCTGGGAAGTCTACACAAAGAAGAGGGACAGAAATCGCCTAATTTACAACAACCTTCGGCCTATGAAAGCTTTTGGGAGTGGATTTAGCAACAGACATTTGCCATAAACTTGAGGGATGCATTGACAACTTTAACTGAACAAACAAAGAACTAGGGATGGGAATCAAAAACCGGTTCTTGTTAAGAACCGGTTCCCAGTGTTTCAATTCCTTGGAATCGTTTGGCGATTTTGCAAACGATTCCCTTATCGATTCCAGTGGGCGCGAATGACGTCACCACGCAACGTTGCGTGGCGAGTCCAGCGCAGCCAGCAGTCAACAGTAAACATGGCGCCCAAGCGGTACAAACGCTCGAAAGTTTGATTACACAGGCAACTTGCAAAGTGAATATTTCACCAAAGGGAGGAAATACTACCAACATGCAATAACAATGAATGAATGTCGCGTTTTCGATCTGCTAACATTGGTGAATCTGAACCCAGCAACATTAGCAACGTTAGCATGTCCTCGGCTAACACTGCAGGTAACTAACAAACACTGCCTATCATGTTAGCGCCATTTGCCTCATTGTAAAACCTGCTGTTAGTAACAGTTAAGGTTAAATGAATGCCTTCTCAGGCATTACATTTAGATGAAATTATGAGAGACAGAGCCTGACTGGCTCAGAGCCAGAGGCTGGTGGTACTACCCCCAGTTCACGTCTACCTCCAGCTTCTCCTTTCACCAGAGCAGGAAGAGTTAAATTACCCAGGCCATGATAGACCAATGTGGACCTCACTGTTGTTGGGTTTGTAAGGTCATGACTCGTGTTACTTCTAAACTAAACAAAGTTAATGCTAATTGACCGGTTTGTTGTCCTTTTTCTCCAAATGAGAATCGATAAGGGAACCGATAAAGAACCGAATCATTAAGCAGAATCGAAAATGGAATTGGAATTGTAAAAATCTTATCAATTCCCATCCCTACAAAGAACCCTTTTTGGAAAAATGGGAGACTAACCCATTCCCTACCTTATCAGGACCAATAAATCGAAGTTGACATTTTACCCTCATTCCCCCCAGATAAGAGAACCAGATGCCTACTGTAGATCACAGAATCCTGTTGCACAGGCTGGAAAACTGGGTTGGACTTTCTGGAGCGGTCCTTAACTGGTTCAGTCCTACATAGAAGGCCGGAGTTATTTTGTTACAATTGGCAGCTATGAATCTGAGCGAGTGGCCATGACTTGTGGAGTCCCCCAGGGGTCAATTCTTGGACCTCTTCTGTTTAACTTGTATATGCCCCCTTTGGGCCAGATATTGCAGAACTTTAACATCAATTATCACAGTTATATTAACTCCTGTCACAGTCAGAAATGCATAACGCAAAATCCAATGATAAAACATACATCTAAAATATGGCATGAAATCAGAGTAAAGTTCCTAAGTGTCTGCACGATATACAGATTTACTCCATTCCATTTTAATCCTGTTTTACCTGGGGCATTGAGAGATGGCATTACTAGAGACTGGTATGACAGAGGTATATGTACATTTGGACATCTGTATGAGCACAATAATTTGAAATCCTTTGAACAATTGAGATCCTCTTTTGGACTCTCTTCAGCGCACTTTTTTAAAATATCTACAGGTTAGAGATTATATTAGAGTACAACAGGGTGGGAAACTTACCCCTCTAGAGAATTTCCAGATAGATACTATGATGCGAGAAAAATATAATTCTAAGGGTTTTCTGTCCTTTGCCTATAACAGACTCATGAGCCTTACAGAAAGTAAAGTCCTTAATGCAAAGGTTAAATGGGAAATGGACATCGGCTATGCTTTCGAGGACTCTGAATGGAAGCTGATTTGTGATAGCTCTCAGTCTTTCTCCTATAATAGCCGGCACAAAATACTACAGTTTAACCTTATACACAGGGTTTACCTGACACCTGAAGGCCTTCACAAAATAAGTAGTCGCTATTCAGAATATTGTCCTAGATGTAAGACGGAAAAAGAGACTCTTTTACATATGTTCTGGACATGTAGTTGTCTGGAACAATACTGGAGGTCTATCTTAAACAATATTAAAGGAATTGTGGGGGTAGACATCCCAACTAACCCGAGACTGACGCTACTAGGGGACGTCTCAGTTTTGCCAATCAATGTGAGGGACAAAGTTATCTTTATCGGACTGGCTCTGATTACAGCTAATAAATGTATAGCCATTTGCTGGAAAAGTGGGGAGCCCCCTGGTGTTTCCTTGTGGCTTAAAGAGCTCTCATCATACTTACCCTCAGAAAAGATTATGTTTAATCTCAGGAAAAAAACTCTGCTTTTTGATAAATGCTGGGGAAGCTTTGTGACCTTTTTGCAAAGTAGCACTTCTCTTAATTGTGATGGCCATGTTTAGACTTAGCCACTTAAAGTATTTCATTATGTACAGGTACTGCATAACTTATCCTGCACGTATATCTATGTTGTGTACCTTTTCCTTTTTTTCTTTTCTTTTATTTCTTTTATTATCATTTTTTTCCTTTTCCTTTTTAAACCTTAAATTTTATTTGTTTATCATTTAGCTTGTGTATTTTTCTTGTTGTGACCATTATGGATGTGAATGCTGTTATGTTGTAGTATTGTTTATACCGATTGTATGTGGGGGGGGTAAAATTTCAAATATCAATAAACATATTGTTAAAAAAAAAAATTATCACAGTTATGCAGACGACACACAACTTTATGTGTCTCTGTCACCGGACGACTGCAGCCCAGCAGACGTACTGTGTCAGTGTCTGGAGGAAGTAAACACCTGGATGAGAGAGAATTTTCTACAATTAAATGAAGACAAAACTGAGATCACTCTGTTTGGTAGCAAAGAGAAGAGGGTCAGCGTTGGTAAATATCTTGAGACTCGGGACCTTACAATCACTGACCAAGTTTGTAACCTCAGAGTGTTGATAGACTCAGATCTGACTTTCAGCAGCCACATCAAAGCTGTCACCAAGGCAGCTTTTTACCATCTCAGAAACATCAGCAGAATTAAAGGTTTCCTCTCCCAAAAAGACCAGGAGAAACTCATCCATGCATTCATCTCCAGTAGACTCCATTACTGTAATGCTCTTTTAACTGGACTTCCCAAAAAGAGCATTAAACATCTGCAGCTCATCCAGAACGCTGCTGCTGGAGTTTTAACCCGGACTAAGAGATCTGAACACATCACACCAGTTTTAAAATCTTTACACTGGCTTCCAGTCAGTCACAGAATAGATTTTAAAAGCCTGCTGATGGTTTACAAATCCCAGAATGGTTTAGGCCCAAAATACATCTGTGATTTGTTCAGAGAATATAAACCCAGCAGAGCTCTTAGATCCAAGGACTCAGGTCAGCTGGTCCAGTACAGAGTCCAGACTAAACATGGAGAAGCAGCATTTAGCTGTTATGCTGCCAACAAGTGGAACAAACTGCCAGTGGAGATTAAAGGGGATAGAGAATCAAAATCATCTTTTTCACGTTTTTGGTGTTAGTTCTGAGTCTCCCCGCTGTGGGGAGTACACACGAAGTGCCAGCAAGTGTCAGAACCTCTGTTTCAAGTACTCCCCTTTTTTGAATATCTCCCAGAAAAAGTGCCAATCCGTTTTTGTGAAAAAGTGACGTCACTTTTTCAGCAATCGCCCCCCCCACACCCAAATCCACAGCCATCCCGTTTCAGACATGCCCCTTTGGCGAGAAACAGGAACAGGTGTGCCTTCCAAGGCTGTGAAAGCGGACTACGATCCCGGAAAGCAATGTTCGCGATCAATGGCTTTTATTTATTTTTAACAGCATCCCCAGTACATACAACCGCCGACTTTTCTTTTGCGCTGCGCATTTCACGGAGTACAGTTTCACAAAGCTTGCACGATTCCGAGCAGGCTTCAGTCGGCATTTAATGCTCAGTAGAGGCTCAGTTCCGACAGGGACAGACACAGACTGCAGCGAGCTGTGCGCTCCGCTGAGAAGGTGATCGGCTGCAGCCTCCCATCTATCCATGACCTGCACGTCTCCAGGACTACGGGGCGAGCAGGTCGGATCACAGCTGACCCTTCTCTATTTGCACCACTCCCCTCGGGCAGGAGGCTTCGGTCCATTCGGACCAGAACCTCCCGTCACAAAAACAGTTTTTTCCCCCTTGCAGCTGGACTTATGAACACTTCATAATCACCTCATAACCTGCCCCAGTCACTTTACCATCATTAAAACTGCACTAATGAAGCTGCACTGTTGTTGCTCTGTACATTGAATACTGTGTATTGTTGTACACACCTTTTACATTTTATATTCATATATTTGTATTCTTTATTTTTTATTATTATATCCTATGTTACATGTTTGCACCTTACGCCGCAGCAAATTCCTAGTTAGTAAACACTGTTCACTAACAATGGCAATAAAACGAATTCTGATTCTGATTCTGATTCTGAACAAAATCAACCCCAGCAATCAGTACAGCCTGTAAGTATCACATTTTATTTTGTTTTAAATGTGTGTTGTGCCATATTCCTGTTGTAAGAATTGCACGTTAGCTCTGGCTTGTTCATCTAAAGGGAATGAGCTAACCAGCCAATCAAGCAACGGCAACCGAATAGCGCCAACACCTACCTGCATTTCATAATGAGGTTGCCAGATAAGCTCTGAAACGACGCCAATAAGGGCAAACGACGCATTCTAAACCCAGCATAGTAACATAGCTGTTTCAGAGAGCCTTTTAGGGAGGTTCTGAGCCATTACAGACCCAACCAATTTTTTTTGGGCTACATATCACATCACAGAACAAGGATTAATGCCCCATTCAACCTTTCTCTATCACCTTTAAACTTTCACCAAATGGAGACATTTTTAAATCCAGGTTAAAAACATTTCTGTTCTCATGTGTCTATGCATGAAATCTGCACGGTATCTTTGAACTTATCTTGACTGTTGCTTGTTTTTAAATTCATTTAAATGATTTTATTTGTTTCTCTTTATATTCTTTTATGTATTTTTAATGCTTCTTCCACTCCCTGCTGCAATGCTTTTATTTGATGTAATGGGCTTTGAATTATTTGTACATGAAATGTGCTATACAAATAAATTTGATTTGATTTGATAAATAGAACTGAAATGACTTTTACTTAGATTCACTTTCAGCTGAATCTTAAAACTGTATTAAATGTGTTTGATATCTTTGTACTAGTTCTTTCAGGTTCTCAACGAAGTCACAAGATGCATTTAGAGACAATTTTCACGATTGTGACTCAAAGTGTGACGAAGAAATGATGAAAAGAAATGATCTTGTTGAAAAGTGACCAACCCGCCTATGGAACCACATTGCCCCCTAGTGGTCTGTAGTGTTGAATAGTTAAATCCACACGGAGTCAGTAAACTGGACAAGTTATATGCAGTAATGCAACTGTTAAACAATGCCCCTTCTGTATCTTTTTGTACTCCATTGTTCTCAGGAAAATAACATTGTTTGGTTCGCTATTCATATGTCACAACTTTACAGATATTCATCTGAATTTTGAGACTCATAATCATCGTCTATGTCCTGTTATGTGTTATCATAAGTCTATGTTATATCTTTAATCTGCATATCTTAATAAGTTGTGGTATTTTCAGAATCATTGAGACAAATATTTTTTATGAGACGGAAGAAATGGAGAACTAGAGTTTCTATGTTTTATCCAAAATTCTCTATAAACGTTGAAAACAGATTGCCTTACACAGACACCCAGGCAGACGTCACAACAGTTTCAGGCATATCATTGGCTGACAGAGTAGCGTAAGCCTACGTCATGCCCCGCCTCCGCCAGTCAAACCACGGAACCCGCGATCCAAAATCAGTTCAGTTCCTGTTCAGTCGTTGAGTTGAGTTGAGTTCTAGTTCTTGTCTTATCTCATGGGATTCTCTCCTTTGAAACAGGGAGAGAGCAGAAAGACAATGGAATGATGCAGAGAGGATGAGCGATGCAGAAGAAGATGAGAAAGACTCATAGAAAGATGAGGAAGAAGAAAAATCTGAAAAAAAGATATGAATGAAGAATGAAGTATTCTAAAGATACACGCTTTCTTTGTTTTTGTTCGTCCATCGTCATCCATGCTTTTTCCGTTGCACGATTTTTAACCTCCGTTGCTGCATGGCATCACATAGTTTTTTTCCTACCAAGAAAGCCAGCGCCAAGCAACTTTTTGTTAACATTAGTGAACATAAGTTCACCTCATCAAAAGTTGGTCAGCAACCAACCAACTCTTGACACTTGGACGATTTTGTCATTCTGTAGGTGAAGTCCTCGATACCAGCCAGTCCCCGTTTCCCGGTGGATAGAAGCGACCGTCCAAGCAACTGCAAAGTCCGCTGAAGTCAGCCACAACCAAGGAAGGCCCTGAGAACGGAACTGAGAGAAATCAACTCGGCCCCCGTGTGGCTACCACCTGCTGTATTCCGAGCTGACTAAAAAGGACTTCAGTAAAGTAAGGTCGACCCGTTTTTCATCTTACAGACGGTTACAATGGGTGTTTCGAGACTTTCACTATTAGAATGATAAATGAATCCAAGATGTCAGTCTTAAGCTTCAAATAGTAAGCTAATCTAAACTATTTGAGTAAATCCGGTATCTCTCCATTCCCCATATTTTATTTTCAATTCACTAAGTGTTGTATATAATCACCCATATTCAACACATCTCCTGTTTGTTTTAAAGCTGCCGTCGGCAGGTTTTCAAAATTCCGAGTCTAAAGTCGGAAAATTCAAACTGATACAACTTTCAGGTCCCTCCCCCTCTGTGGACGAGGTTGTGCACGTGAGTTCACACCAGTGTGCGCGCACACAAGCTGGGGCAGACTCACGCTCAGCATGGAAGACGTGGTTGGTGACTGTTCTGCTCAGATAATAGATAAATAATAAACCTAACGTGATTGGTCAAAAACAGCCGGGAGCGCTCGATTTTTGCAAGCATGATTACAGGCTTTAGAGGGAGCTACAGATTTCGGGATTTTTCCTAAACAGCCTATTTAATATTCTACTTCCAGAATCCCATGACAGTTCAAGCTAATATGACTAAAAAAAAGTTGCCGACGGCAGCTTTAAGGTTCATGTTCAT
This sequence comes from Odontesthes bonariensis, assembly GCF_027942865.1. Taxonomy (NCBI): domain Eukaryota; kingdom Metazoa; phylum Chordata; class Actinopteri; order Atheriniformes; family Atherinopsidae; genus Odontesthes; species Odontesthes bonariensis. Next base: position 30,487,628 of record NC_134529.1, on the reverse strand, counting down.
TTTTCCTTTTTTAAGGTGGTGCCCTACATCCGAGGTTAATTTAAGGTTTATTAAGACAGTGAGAACTTCTGATAAATCCTTATATTTGATCAAGCAACACTACATTCCACTTTTGGGTAGTGGATAACCAATGATTACCAGTGATGTTTTCATGAGCTTCTTTATCAGTAAAATTTGTTTTTACATTTGTTACTTCAGGATTGGACTGCTGTAATTCTTTATTATTGGGCTGTCCCACATATTCTCTGAAAAGCCTTCAGCTGATCCAAAATGCTGCAGCCAGAGTTCTGATGAGAACTAACAGCAGAGATCATATTTCTCCAGTTTTAGCTTCTCTTCATTGGCTCCCTGTTAAATTCAGAGTAGAATTTAAGATTCTTCTCCTTACATATAAAGCTCTTAATGACCAAGCTCCATCATATCTTAAAGATCTCATTGTAAGATATTTTCCTAACAGAGCACTTCGTTCCCAAACTGCAGGTTTACTTGAGGTTCCCAGAGTTTCTAAAAGTAGAATGGGAGGCAGAGCCTTCAGTTATCAGGCCCCTCTCTGTGGAACCAGCTGCCAGTTTTGGAGGCAGAGCCTTCAGTTATCAGGCCCCTCTCTGTGGAACCAGCTGCCAGTTTGGGAGGCAGAGCCTTCAGTTATCAGGCCCCTCTCTGTGGAACCAGCTGCCAGTTTTGGAGGCAGAGCCTTCAGTTATCAGGCCCCTCTCTGTGGAACCAGCTGCCAGTTTGGATTCAGGAAGCAGACACCCTCTCTACCTTTAAGATTAGGCTTTAAACTTTCCTTTTTGACAAAGTTCATGGTTAGGGGTGGCTCAGGTGACCCTGAAACATCCAATAGTCATGCTGCTATAGCCCTAGATTGCTGGGGGACCTCCCATTATATGCATTTCCTCACTCTGCTCTCTTTACTCTCCATGTACATGTGACATTATTTGATTGTCTTTAACTTGTGTTTCTCTTCCTCAGCAGATATCCCTGGCCTGATGTGATGGTTTTTATTGTCCCCTCTTTCCTGTCCGCTTTACCCCCAGCAGTTTGAGGCAGATGGCTGCCTTTGAGATTTCTTCCTGTTAAAAGGGAGTTTTTTTCTGTCCACTGTTGCCTGCCTGCCTGCTGTTTATGCTAAGGACGGGGCAATGGATTGAAGAGTTTTGATGCAATCTATTGGTTTCCTTTGCTAAGCAACTTTTTTTTAAATAACATTTTATGAATTTGACCAATTTGGATTTAAATGGAATTGATTTAATATGAATGGATTGGACTGTATCTCTGAAGTACTTTCAGAAGACATATGTTGATTTGGTGTTTGTTTTGTTTTTGTTTTTGATTGGGGGATTGAGACCTTGAGGGGGGCTCTGTCATCTTTTGCATTTTTTTTTGTCATGTTCTGTGTTTCTGTCTCGTCTTTGGTTCTGCCATGTCCTAACCTTTTTCCTCAGTTCCCTCTGGTCTGGTCATCAGTTCCACTGCTTTCACCTGTGTTCATTATCATCAGCTGCACTCACTCACCAATCACCCTCCACAGTATTTTAGTCTCCCGGTTGTCATTCACTTTTTGTCAGATCCTCACTGTCACCCATGAGAAGTCAAGTTTGTCATTGCTACTGTCACCACTTTTGTCAAAGTCAGGTTTGTCACCGTCACGTTATTGTTCAAGCTTAGAGGAGGGGCCACTTTCGAATCTTGCTAGCTCTCTTGCTAGCTCTCTAGGATTACCTACCATAGCTTTAATCTGATATTTAGTGTGCTTAAAAAATATAACCCTTTAGTTATTGTACACATTGGTTTCTTGTTTCTTGCTTTCACCCAAGCTTTTGCACGAACACATGTACTGTCATGAGCCTGAAAACATGAATTAAAAGAAATGTTTTAGTGTGATAGACTTGTGGGCATTAAACTAACCTTTTCTAATCTACAAACTCTCTCACTACAGAAAGTAAGTAACATGCTAATTTAAAATGCAGATATAAACACTTTACATCTCTGCAAATTTTGATAATTTTTAATCAATCCAGCTCTCAGTTTTTGTCTTCGGAAAAGTGGAAGATTTCCAGCACATATTTATTAATCAGACATATCTCCCACACTCTCCTTTGATATGCCTTTTCCATGAATTATTAAAGGCATATGTTTGAATTATAAATACACTAACCATAAGAAAACTGGCAAAACATGCCCCAGGCTATGTCTACTCATTGCATATAATTTTCATGTATTCTTTCTCTGTTTTCTCCCCTACAGTATCCTTTGTGTTTACCTCCCCCTTCCGTGCCTCCTCTACACACACCCTCCCATCATCCTGCAAGCAACTGTGATCTGAACAGAGGCTGATTTAGGGTGTCAGGCCATGTCCTAAATGAGATGAATTACCATGTAGAAGAGAACAGTGTATCCCTCCCGACACATCATCAGAGAAGGACCTTTTGCAGCACCATCCTTGACCTCATACACACACAAACACCCTCCAATTCCCCATCTACACCCCCTTCCTTTCTATTGTCAGCAAGCCCCAGTCTGTCAGGCTCTGTCACACGTCATCCTCGGCCCCAATGAGAATCATTAGCATTGTCAGAACTTGCTGAAAAAGGAGGCCAGCAGAGATCTGGGTGGTAGGGGGGAAGGGGCATACCTGAAGGTATACACCACATGAAGGTCTGTAGTATCAAGATTGGACCTTAAAGGCGGTAGCATGGTTGCCGCGTCTGTCACGGCGGTGGTGGACCGTGACGTCAAAATGACGTTTCAGGCCTGGCGCTTCCCTTGAAAAGACGGCGCAGCGCGTTGTCGTGCACCAGTCGATTTTTGTAACTTGGCGGCGCCGAGCACAACGAACCGGATGGACCGATGTGAGACCAGGCTCAGTGAGGAGGTGCGTTTGTACAGGCAGCTGTACGGAACTGCAGTGAAACAGCACAGGGAGCACGTAAACTCCCCAAACTGGTGCACAGAGATGGGCAGAACTTTGGGGAAAGAGGGAGAGTTCTGTAAGAATGTGTGGAAGAAGCTACGGGACAGATACGTGAAGGCAAAGAAGAGGGCAGAGACTCTGTTGATGCCGGGGGCTTCAAACCTTCACCTCTTTTAACTGAATTAAAAAATTAAAATGATCTGAAAACTGCAGCAGTATCATTAATTACACTATTCTTGCTCTTGACAGCGGCATTGTTTTCTTCTCCACTTTCCTGGTTGTAGAGTAGAGGTAACCTTCACGTAGCAGCGCCACCTCTGTGACGGAGAAAATTGCAACTACTGGCGCGCAACGACTTGCGCCACTATATAGGGTCCTATGGCGGGCACGAACTCGTGACGTCATCAACACCGCTCGCGCGAGCAGACGCGGCAACCATGCTAGAGCCTTAAGGCTCGTGTATACTTCGCAGCAGTGTCGCAGTGAGCTTGTCGCAGACACGACACAGTTATTTTTGATTTATGCCTTGAAGCGCTGTCTGCACTATGTTAATCCCACGCCACAACGCAAGAGGGACAATCACGAACAAGCTAGGATTGTGGGTGTTACGGTTACGGAGGTCATTCAACAACAATGGCGACTGGACGAATGCGCACTTTGATTGAGATGCAGCTGATCGATCTAGAAATAGAAGAAATATTGCTACTACTGGAGCTGGCAGAGAGGGAAAGAATCGTCACGGTTAGCACGGTTAGCGTCAGCCGGTTAGCAAACCGGAAATGCGCATAGTGTAGAGCGGATGTAGAGTTGACCAATCAGAGGCCTCCTTTCTCTCCTCCTGCGGCGATGTCTGCGGCACTGTCTGCGGTGAGTTACAATTTTGAGGAGGTGCACCAGAGTGTCTGCGTAGTGTCTGCGTTAACTGCGACACACACGCAGACGACCTGGTTTCCGAGTATAAATCAGGCTTTAGGCAGAGCTTGTAACACACATGTAGTAGACAGTAGGAGATTGTCCGTGTAAAGAGCATAGGCTTCTGCTCAGTGATGCAAAAGGGGCAACCGTATCCTCATTAAATTATGAAGAGAGGGTAAACGTCTGGTTTTGCTCCACTACTTTTTTGTTTGTAAAAAATAAAAAATAAATATCATACAACTGACATGTGAAGGAAGCTAATGTGAAAGCACTTAAGTCCAAGATATATATAATATATATATTATCCTATCACATGGTATTTAAAGGAACATTCCACCAGTGGAGACATGAATATGTATTGAAAGTGGGCCATATATGTGGTAGAATAGTAGCATAAATTTCTAATTTGGTGCCTTCTTGATCGAGAAAAGGCAGAAAATGACTTTTTTGTGCTTTTGGATTAAAGACAACAATCCCCATAGTGCATTGCAATGCTCGAGATCCTCAGGCCACTCCCCCGAGAGTAGCACCGACTACGCTACCTGGAAATCATGTCACACAATTTCTAGTGAAGAGTTTGCGAAATCATTCGTGAATTACTCCTCGTTTGTGTATCGAAATGGTGTGCACTTGCATGGTACCGGGATGTTCAGCCAGCACAAGGAAAATACACGGAGTAAGTTTTCATAGATTACCCAAAGAGTTGGACTTGTGCAAAAAGCCAGGAACTTTTGGAACTGCTAGCAATGCTAAACGTATTTGCCTGGAGGTAAGGCTTTTTTTCTAACTCGACTCTAGCGGCTACTGAGAACACACACTGATATAGTCGTCTGCTGTAAAGCAGCACATCTCATATGATTTGGCTGTTTACAAAGTAAATATCTTGTATGTTTTGGTCGCTTGCTGTTCTAGTGTGTCTGCCTCGCTAACTCCACTCGTCAGCAAAGTTAGAAATGTAACGTTAGACACTTTGCTATGTAGATCTAAATAAGTTCGTTATTAGCGATGTAAATCCACCATGTTTTTAACGTTATTGAACGTATGACATTTCAGACTAAAACGACGTCGACGTCTGCTGCAGAGTTGTCCTCATCATCAGAAAACATTGAATCCCAGACAGCGCCAGACGTCAGCTGTACCTTAACCCATTCCTCGTGATACATTTTGTAATATTACCATGTCTTATATGTCCTAAATGTCTTTGTCTTATATGGTCTTTACCTTATCCTTGCACTGCCTTACCTGTTTGCACTTCCATCGAGCACTTTACTGTATACTCAATCACAGGGTCAATACCTTTTTTTTAATCGTGTGGATACTGTTGTTTGTGTGTCTTTATGTTCATGACAATTCTTATTTTGTGAATTAAAAAACAAAATGTCACTCCTTCTCTCCTGTCTCCCTTCAACAAAGTTTAGAATAGCATCATAAACTTGGAAGGAGGTAACTGATTTGCAACAAACTTATAATGCAATGTATACTTGTAATGCTTCATAATTTATAGTAATTATAGGTAGGCTATGATCACAATTCTGTCGTTTTGTCATCTGAGGTAACAGTAGCTATATTGTTCCAGTTCTGAAATGTTAGTCGTTCAATAACTCGAATACACTTGGAGCAACATTAGGCTACTAAGAACCACAACAACGTACATTTAACCATTTAATTAAATAACTACACAAACAATACAACTGTTGAATGAATGTAAAACAAGGAAACTATCTCCTGAGCGTCCTCCACTTCTTGGTGCCCGCAGTACTGGCCGTCTGGAGCTGGGTAGTTCTGGCGGATAGCCTGCACGACACAAGCAGGTAACACGACACGACGCCCTCTGCTCCTTGCAGGACCCACTCAAGAAAGTGCCGGTAGGCTGTTAGACGAAATTGTCTAGATAAAACATTGATCACAAAGTGAGTGATGGCATTTGAGCCTAGCGTGCCACAGTAGCTTGCATAACTGCAAGCTATTTGTGCAATGAACATGCCACGTTAGCGTGTTAGCAAGAGTACTCCTTGACATAGTAACAAAGAAAACAAACTTACTTTACAGAAAGACGTCTATTTGGCCCTGTAGGCTTTGGCTGTCGTTTCCAGTTGACTTTAGGGATTCTAAAGTAAGTCTCCAGGATGCCACTATCCATATGGGGTGCGAAACTCGGGTGATCAACAACACACACGTCCGTGTCATCCTCCGATTTCGTCCAGAAGAAATTGGCACCGCTGGAATTCTCGGCAGGAGACAGACTCTTGTTCTGTGTCCATTGGCGCACAGTTAGAGCACAGGCACCACCAATTCGCCCCAGCTCGAGCCATATCTTCTTCTAAATCCCAGTCCTCCGTATTGCATCTGTCTGAGTATTCGGTACCTTCGACCATGTTAGCTGCAGCTCTCAAAAGCACTGGCACTGATCTGTGATAGGTCTGTTAGCGCATTAGGTCCAACCCCCCTATGGGCGGTGTTGAAGGGTGGGAACTAGCGCTTGTAGTTTCTACAGAAATCCACCCCTCTTCCACTTCCTCCTACAATGACGCAAAATGACGATTTTTGCGTCATTGTAGGAGGAAGTGTAAAGAGGTGAATACGGATTACTCCCGTCTCAGGGGGATGTGAGAGAGTGTTGCATGACCATTCAAAAGTATGACTGGGTTTCTAACAATGCAAAGCCTAATGCAAATGGGTGGAGTGTCCCTTTAAATAGATTTCATCAACTTTTCCCATCAAAAAAAAACTCCAAAACAATATATAGCTTATGAGATAAGGTGGTAGTGATGCAGTGGTAAATTTGGATTTAATAGCCGTTATAGCTTCATAGTTGTTCGTAATACCTAGCTATACACATGGTGCTTGTAGAGTGCTTGAATCCCACTGAGAAGATTCGAGGATGATGTACTCCCTGACCACAAAGTAAGCTGCTGTGGCAGAGTGGTGTAATCACACTTTTTTCAAATCAAATCAAATTTATTTATATAGCACATTTCATGTACAAACAATTCAAAGTGCTTTACATAAAATAAAAGCATTGCATCAGGGAGTGGAAGAAGCATTAAAATGCATAAAAGAATATAAAGACAAACAAAATCATTTAAATGAATTTAAAAACAAGCAACAGTCTAGATAAGCTAAAAGATAGCATGCAGATTTCATGCATAGACACGAGAACAGAAATGTCTTTAACCTGGATTTAAAAATGTCTACATTTGGTGAAAGTTTAATCTCCACTGGCAGTTTGTTCCACTTGTTGGCAGCATAACAGCTAAATGCTGCTTCTCCATGTTTAGTCTGGACTCTGGACTGTACCAGCTGACCTGAGTCCTTGGATCTAAGAGCTCTGCTGGCTTTATATTCTCTGAACATACACAGTAAAAAACGGAGTGTCAAAATTTAATAGTCAACCTTATTTAACCTAGATGGAGTATTTACAACTATATGCAGAGTAAATCCACTCTAAGAGTAGAGTTAAAAGTCAGTGTAAACTTCTGCAGACATGCAGTGAAAAATTCAACTCTACAGAGTGATGATTACGCGCCAGTCTACGTGACATCTTGAACGCCCTGCTGGAGTCAGCCTGGAGAAGTGAGGCGGTCAGGTAAGTAACGTTAACATTCCCGTGTTCGCAACATTGTTTAAGGATTGTTTTTCAACTAAACACGGTTTTATAATTTCATAGATGTTGATTGAGGATGCGTTGTGAACTTAAAGCCCTCTATTGGATGACACGGTCGAGTAGCTACATGCAACATATAGCCTACAGCTAACTAACAGTTAATAAGTTCGACATGTGCTCTTAAGATGCACCTTCAGTATGTAGCGAACATGTTAATTATGTATTCATTTTGAATGCTGGCGAGACATTAATGCACGTTGCTTGTGTTATGGTAGCGTTTTACCTCACTGTTTATTAGCATGCTAATCGCTAATTAGCTTGAAGCATACCACCACGGCAAAGCGGCAACTGCCGTGGTGCCCCCCTGTGGCCTCAGTTTCCGACGATAAATGTCAGTGTGCAGTGCGCGTTAGTGTAGCTCGCTCCAGCTGACGAATAAAGTTATAAAGTGGTGCTTATGCACAGCGAGACACGTATGTTTACAGCGAATGTTTACATTATGGATTTGTTAATCTCAATTTAACTATATTAACTTTTTCTTGTTGTTCACAGTAATTGCAATCAAAGTGGACCAATAGCTGGTAAGTAGGTTAAGGTTATGGAACAAAATACATTAATAGGTAACTGTTTAACAACTTTTTGTCGGTTGTCAATTTTTCCCCTTGTTTATTTTAATAGGATATGCTGCTGCGTGTATTGTTTGATGGGGAGCATTAGTATGTTAGGATGTCTGACCTAACATTCGACGCTTTCATGAAAGAAGGTTAGTGAGTACATCAGGATAAAACAAAATCACTACTTTTTTATTGGTTAATACACCTAATTCGTCTTAAAACCATTCCTTCTAAACTACGTGAGTCGCTAATTGTTTCTGCTGTGCCTTAAAATGGACGGGAATGACCTATTGAGTTAAGTTTCATCTCAACAGCATTTTGTGAGGACATGACACTCACTGTACTCGGTTGATGTTTTGATTCTCATCATAAGGAAATTGTCTTTCCAGTTTCGTTACATTTGATATCCTTTTTATTTTCATTTACTTCAGTGTGCCTAAAATTTAACATACCAGAAGGCAGGAAGCCAGATTTGAAGGTGTTTGACCAATCCGACACATAAGTTGATGGAGAAGTCTTTGAAGAAATAGTGAAGGAGTCACCTGGAACCTTCAAAGTCATGTTGAGCAAAGAAGAACTTGGTAATCACTGACCATTCACACATGTGTTCATATTAAACTTTAAGGTTGAGACATGAGTAATAACAGTCCCATTTAATATGCGTCTGTTTTGTTCATGTTCTTTATACACAGATGCTTCTCTATCATCATCATCATCATCATGCTCAGCAGCATCTGACGATACTATCATTATGAACTTCACAATGTGTGACCCTCTTGAAGAAAGTCAGCCTAAGAAGCCATGTCACATTAACTTTGAGGCAAAAGCGGTGAGTAGTGGGCATTGTTAAAGGTAGGGTAGGAGATCCTGGATTTTGAGTCCAGCGAAGCTGCATTTTGAAAATACAGAGGTAAAAAGTCCCAACCCTTTTCTTCACTTTTCCCCCGAAGGCACGCCTCTAGAGTACATGGACGCGCACGAGCACGAAGGTGCACGAGCGCTGTTCTGACAGCAAGCATCGATCGTTGCCGTATTTAGTATTTAGTATTTAGTTTATGCTAACTATACGTTTAATAATGCTAGGTGCTAGCCAAGCTGGTTCTAGTTTAGCTTCCTGCCAAGCTTCTGGACGTTCACGGAGCAGGGTACGCGCACAGGGGGAAGGAGGGGGAGGGAGGAGCAGATTGCAGTTTGATAGACGGCATCAGTATCCAATCATTGTGAACGGACCGTTCTAGAGGCCACTAAAACTTTTCATATTTGTGTCAAAACTTTTAATTAATTGGTTGCAATGGGGGTGTGAAGAGTATTTCAAGCAATATGTAAAAAAATGTTCCAGAAAAAGATCCCCTACCCCGCCTTTAAGTCTAATCTGGATTTTGTTCCATTTGATGGGGAATGTTTTAATGTTATCATTTTCGAGTTGTACATTTGGTTTCAAAATTTCTGACTGCATATTTTGTTCCCATTCAAGTTGATTGAAAAAATCCTTACAACAAAGCCTGGTGGTGAAAAAATCATGCAGGAATATGCAAAAACAAAATCACTGAAATATGCCACCAGAAGACAGATGATTAACATTCTCACTGCTGAGATGACACAAACACATGGGTAAGAATCAGACATGTAGGCTATAGAAACATTGTTAGTATTTAGATTGTTATTAATTGAGTGACTGTAATCATTGAATTCATACATTAGGACATCCCCCCCAAAAGTGTCAGAGAGTTGTATGCGCAGGGGATAGTTGCTCTATTTCCATATCTGGAGGACCCCTATTCACAGCATGGATATGTAAGTAAAAAGGTCCTCACTACGATAAACACATACTTGCCCTTTGTTGACAGTACAGTCAGTCTGTGTGTGTTTTAATTACATATAGGAACATTACTACGACCCAGAGAGTGGGTCCGGATACCTTGCATGGCGGTTGAAAACCATCCAACGAAAAAGTGCAGAGGAAAGAGGTGTGTCTGTGAGCAAATCTCCAAAAAGTAAGTTTACTTGTCAGTTACATACAGGCTTGTCACAGTTATCAATAACTTGAATGATCGCAATTATTATGCATAGCTGTCATAATGGTTTACATTCATTGTTACTAAAACCGCAGGATGAAAATAACAAATGTCATATTTCCATTCCTTCCATCACTATTTTCATGTTGTTTTCCACCATTTAAGGTTTGATTGGTCCTCTTATAATGACATCATGGCATTCATTCAGACGAGTGTCTAAATATACATGGTGCATGTTAACAGTAGTTTAACGTGGTGTAGCTAAAGAAATGGAGCCGTTCAATACGGTTGAAAAATCCAGTATTTAAAGAAATGCTGCAAAAGATTAAAACAGTTAAACGCAATTATTTGTATGGCAGTTATTCGTAAACTAAAAATTCATAATTGTGATAGCCCAAGTTACATATGATATTGATGAATTGTGTAGGCAGGAGTCAATAAACTTGTGTTTTGTCTTTGAAGTTGGTGGGCCAAGCCGTGTTCAACCCAGACCCTTCACTGCTGACAAAGTGTTATCTGATGAGGATGTGGAAGCAGCTATTGCCGTTTTGAAACACTCTGCTGATGAAGACACCATCCGTGAGAAGATGAAAGCTACCTTCATTTATCGTCAATCAATGGTCAACAATGAGAAGAGAGCAGGGGATGTGTTCTCAGTCTTCCCGAGATTACTAGACACACCTGGACTGGTAAGACATCTCCAGTTGTTCAAAATGAGAAAGCGGCAAAATTAAGTTTCCTCAAAAACAGTCAACAAATGGGACATCACCCATTCAGTTTGTCTCTCCTTTCTTTGCTCTGTATTTTTGCATTACAGATAGAACAAGATTTCAGACTGCTGTTTGGGGAGGCCACAGCCAACAAATTCCTGGAAAAGTGGCCCACAAATCTGAAAAGAAAAGTGATAACAGAAAGCCATGGACTGGTACCAACCACAGACCTCTTGGATTTAATGCCCAATGCTGAGTCAACTGCTGAAATTGAGAATGGTATGACTGGGACTGTTTTTAATTGCTATTTTTTTTATAATTGAGCCAATTTAATGTACATGTGGCATAAATATTTAATATTTTACATTCTTATATATTATGCTGTGTCTTTTTGTTTGATTATTTCTGGAAATAGGCACAATAAGACATTTCACTGTGCTTTGTACTATGTATAAAGATGTATCTGACAAGTAAATCTTATCTTGTCTTATCTTAATGCTAAGCTGATGTCTGTTGGTCTGTAGGCTGGGACAGTGACATGTCTGCTATCTTGCTGCTCCTCCATCTCCTACCACCATCTGCACAGGGAAGGAGGAGGCCGGGGAAGATGTCGGCATGTCAGGCTGTGGAACACCTCATCAGATTCATAAAAGTATGCTGTGCAGTTGTTAAAAATATAGTTTTCATCACCTCAGTTTCATGCACAGTGATCTGTTGTGAGTGGTTGGTCACTAAGTATTGCTTTTGAATGTTTGTTTGGTTGTAGGCTGGAACCAGTGTACAGCAGCACCTGGATAACATCAGCCAAAGCAGCCAGCCCTACCTCCTCGCTCAGGGGCCTGCAAGAAGCAGCATTCACACCTTCTTTATTGTGATTGACAAGTATGCGCTTCCATGTAAGGCAACAGGCTCAGTGGGAGCCCTAGACAAACTCTTTAAGGCCCACTACGTCTTTGGTACATTACATTACATTACATTACGGCCATTTTGCAGACGCTTTTAACCAAAGCGACTTACAGTAAGTGCGTTCAACATCGGTAGGCAAAAGAACTTCAGGTCACAAGAAATCATAAGTGCATTTCCTTCCAATACCAAACAGCTAAGAGCAAAACTAGTGCTAGAGTAAGTGCGATAAGTCAGGTACCTCAGCCTCTCACCAACTGCACACCAGTCACAGCGGGGTGGGGATGCAAACCCTGGTTCGGGTAGGGGAAGAAATAAAAGAGGTAAGAAAAGCAGGAATGGGATGCAAACCCTGGTTCGGGTAGGGGAAGAAATAAAAGCAGGAATGGGATTCAAACCCTGGTTCGGGTAGGGGGTAATGAAAATATAGAGGGTGCCAGTGGTGGAGGAAACAATAAGTGCGTAAGGAACTAGGACGGAGCAGGGTAGTTTTTCCTGAAGAGGTGGGTTTTCAGCCTGCGACGAAAGATGGGCAGCGACTCAGCTGTCCTGATATCAGTCGGGAGATCGTTCCACCATCGGGGTGCCAGAACAGAGAAAAGCCGTGACCGTGTCGATCGTGCGCAGGGACCCCTGAGTGACGGGGCAGCCAGCCGCCTGGTGGCCGCAGAGCGAAGTGGTCGGGCGGGGGTGTAGGGCTTGACCATAGCATGGAGGTATGAAGGAGCTGTTCCTTCCACTGCCCTGTAGGCTAGCACCAGAGTCTTAAACTGGATGCGAGCAGCTACAGGGAGCCAGTGTAGAGATGGTGGTGTGGGAGAACTTGGGGAGGTTGAACACCAGACGAGCAGCAGCTTTCGGAACCAGCTCCAGAGATCTGATGGCAGAAGCCGGGGCGCCAGCAAGGAGGGAGTTGCAGTAGTCCAGGTGGGAGATGACAAGAGCCTGGATGAGCACCTGTGCTGCCTTGTCGGTGAGGAAGGGGCGAATCCTCCGGAAGTTGTAGAGGAGGAATCGGCAGGAACGGGTCACTGATGCGATGTTTGGCGAGAACGACAGTTCGTCGTCCAGGGTCACACCCAGATTCCTCGCGGTCCGGGTTGATGTCACCACAGAGTCATCCATGGTGATGGCCAGGTCTCTGAATGGGCAGGCCTTCCCCGGGAGAAACACCAGCTCAGTCTTGTCCAGGTTGAGCTTAAGGTGGTGCATCGACATCCACCCCGAGATGTCTGCCAGGCACGCAGCAATGCGTGCTTCCACTTGGGTGTCAGAAGGGGGAAAAGACAGAATCAGCTGGGTGTCGTCTGCATAGCAGTGGTAGGAAAAGTTATGGGAGTGGATGACAGAACCAAGGGATGATGTGTAGAGGGAGAAAAGAAGAGGAGCCAGGACCGAACCTTGGGGATCCCCTCTCAGTGTGACCTGGTAGAAGCGATCTGTCAAGTAGGATGAGAACATGGAGAGTGCAGAGCCAGAAACACCCATTCCCTCCAGGGTAGAGAGAAGGATGTCGTGGTTCACTGTGTCAAATGCTGCAGACAGGTCCAGGAGAATCAGGACAAAGGAGAGAGAGTTAGCTCGAGCAGTTTGGAGTGACTCAGTTACTGCTAGGAGGGCTGTCTCAGTTGAGCGGCCCACCTTGAACCTGGACTGGTAGGGATCCAAGAGGTTGTTCTGGTGGAGGTAAGAGGACAGTTGTTTAAAGACAGCACGTTCAAGAGTTTTGGACAGAAAGGGTAGAAGGGATACCGGTCTGTAATTCTTGATCTCTGAAGGGTCAAGAGCTGGTTTCTTTAGAAGAGGAGTGACTCTGGCAGTCCTGAAAGCTGAAGGAAAAGAGCCTGATGTCAAGATGTATTAATGAGGTGGGTCAGGTAAGGAAGAAGATCAGGTGCAGCAGAATGAAGGAGAGGGGAAGGGACTGGGTCAAGGGAACATGTGGTGGGGCGGCTGGATGTTACAAGGTGGAGGACCTCATTTGCAGAGAGGGGAGAGAAGTGGGACAGAGAGGGAGGTGAGGGAGAAGGTGGTAGGGAGGGAGGAGTGGGAGGGGGACAGGTGTGGGTGGTGTGGACAGCTGGGAGGTGAGGGAAGGAAGATCGGATATCGTTAACCTTCTTGTCAAAGAAGTCGGCGAAATCGTCAGGGAGGAGGGAGGAGGAGGGGAGAGGGGATGGGGGTTGGAGGAGGGATGAGAAAGTTTGGAAGAGTTTTTTGGGGTTGGAAGCAGAAGTTTGAATTTTGTTACAGAAGAAGGCAGTTTTTGCAGCAGAGAGAGAGGAGGAAAAAGTGGAAAGCAAGGACTGGAAGGCAAGAAGGTCTTCAGGAAGTTTACTTTTCCTCCATTTGCGCTCGGCCGCCCTCACGCTCCGCCTCTCAGTACGCACTGAGTCCGACAGCCAAGGGGCAGGTGGAGCTGAGCGTGCAGGCCTGGAGGTGAGGGGACAGAGTTTGTCCAGAGAGGAGGACAGGGTGGAGAGAAGAAGATCAGTAGAAGTGTCAGGGGAAAGAAGAGAAAAAGATTCAGGGGCAGGCAGAGCAGAGAGAACAGAAGAGGAGAAGTCAGTGGGGGAGAGAGAGCGGAGATTGGGACGAGAAGATACCAAGTGGGTGGGGGGAGGTCGGGAGGGAGGAGAAGAGAGGGAGAGGGTGTAGGACATGAAGTAGTGGTCAGAGAGATGAAGAGGAGTGACAGAGAGGTTGGCGCTAGAACAGTGCCTGTTGAAGATAAGGTCCAGTATGTTGCCAGCCTTGTGGGTAGGAGGAGATGGGGAGAGAGCAAGGTCGAAGGAGGAGAGAAGAGAAACAAGAGGGTGAAGCTTCTCTGTCTGGATGTTGAAATCACCGAGAAGGGTGAGGCCGGAGCCATCATCAGGGAAGTGAGGATCAAGAGTGTCCAGCTCTTCCAGGAAGTCCCCAATAGGGCCTGGTGGGCGATAAACTACAGCGATGGTGAGCTTGACTGGGTGAGAGAGAGTGACAGCATGAAATTCAAAGGAGGAGGGAGAGAATTGCAAGAGGGAACAAAGAGAGTATTTCCAGTCCTTGGAAATCAGCAGGCCAGTACCACCGCCCCGCCTCGCAGCTCTGGGAGTGTGAGAGAAAGAGTACACATCAGACAGAGCTGTGGGTGTGGCAGTGTTTTCTGGGGTGATCCAGGTCTCTGTAAGAGCAAGAAAGTTAAGGAAGAGCATGGATGCATAACCTGAGATAAACTCAGCCTTCTGCACAGCAGACTGGCAGTTCCACAGCCCCCCTGCCACCACTTGCTCAACATGAGTAGAGAGAGAAGGGTGGATGAGGTTAGTGGGGTCCCGGCCTCTGGGTCTGACCCTGTATCTGCGTGGGCGCCAAGACCGAGAGGAGAGAACGGGAATGAAGCACATGGTTTCTTGAAAAATGGTACTTTACACTTACAGGTACCGTCCAGATGAAAATCGTCCTTGAGCAAGTTGGACTTGAAAAAGTCAAGTGCCTTTGTACGACAGCCTTCGCTTGAAAGCTGACGCTTCCAACAACAGGAGTTGCTTTGTACTGATTCACTAATTGCTGATTGTCTGCAGGAGTGCAGACCCCTCCCACAGATTAAAAGACAAGTGGCCACTCAGGCCTGAAGCTAGTTTCAATGGGGCTGTTATCACAGTGAAAAACAAGCCTCCAGCAAATTTACTTTTTAGCAGTCAAAATCTAGCAAAGATTTAGCAAAGATTAAGCAAAAATCTAGCAAAAAACTAAATGGTACACAAGATAAATGTAGCTTACGAATTCTGGATGAATCAAGAAGTCCACAGCTCCTCCAGAAGGTCAAACACACTTAGGCCCAATCCCAATTCTATTTTCCTACCCCTTCGCCTACCCCTCACCCCTACCCCTCGCCCCTTCGAACGTAGGGGTAGGCGGAGGGCTGAAAACATACCCCTTCGAATTGGGACAGCACTTCACACTCACGAACGTAATAAGTCCGCGCCGTCAGTTGTTACGTAACCAAAAGCGACAGCTTTAACCAGAAGTAAACAAACATGACTGCTGCAGTGGCGTTCGCGCTGTCCTGGGCTATTCGGATACTTTTAGAAATATCTGCGTCGAATCGACGGAGTGCCATCAGGCGAAGGCGTCTTCGACATCTGGGAGCATTGCTGGATCTTGTTACGGTATGTACAATTATTTGCGTAATGCAAATAACGCGTGTGAGTGAGCAGCTGGTAGCTTCCAGAGCCAGCGTGTGCATATGATAATGTATTTGTGTGTGTATATGAAAGTGCTTCTAACCGTACATTTGTGATATCGTGTAATATAGAAACAATTTGCTTGTCTCGTGAGATTTGCTGATTTATTGACTGGAGTAGTATCCTACCTGGCTAACCTAGCTGAAAGCATAAGCTAACGTTTAGCCTTTGTTACTCGCCTCGTTCTGTTTGGGATAAACAATGCGTTTTTGAAGCGGTTTTCTTTGTAACTGGTTCAGATTTGATGACATAAATAAATGCACTGCCTTGTGTGTGCTATCAATGTGTTGGTTTGGGAGGATGAATCTTTCCATGTTTTTCTTTCCAGCAGACGGGTCATCCTACAAATTATTGCCGATTGGACCACAACATGTACCCCAATTTTTTTGTTATCCCTTGTATAATAAATCTCTTCATACCAATATCCGTTCCAGTCGTTAATATGATGTTGATGTGATAATCATGCTCACAAACCTTTTGTCCTTAATTTCTTTTATTAGGCTCACATTACAGACTGGTAAGGCAGCTTATTTTCAGAAATAACAGCTTAAAGTGTCTGCTGTAAAGTGTGTGGTGCAAATATGGACAATAAACAGTATGAATATAAACGGGCAACAGTGCAATCATCAATAACGAGATGACCGGAGCAGGAACAGCGAAGGTGCTTGGCGTATCGGAGGTGCTGCATGGGCTCAGTGATGTTCTGGGGGAACAAGACACGACATGACATAGCATGCACTTTCATCCATTGTAAAAAATTAAAAAAAGGTGTTTCAGAATGCGGTAGTGGTGGCTGTGTGTACAATAGGTGCATGGCGCATCAACTCACCGTAAAGTTTGTCTATCATGCGCTCAAACAGAGCTAAAAAGCCCTCCGTTTTCTGCTCGTGGCGCTTCTGCTCCTTCAGGCTCTCCTGTATCAGGTAATCCATTATGGGATTGGACTTCCTACTTATTTTTTTGGATGGGGATGACTTTAGAAACAGATCTTCGTTTTCGGCGCTAAACCTGATCAGGCTCTTTGTTTGTGCTTGAGTCCCTGTGAATCAGTCACGTATATGAATACTTGTGATAATAGGTAGCGAAATGACGCTCATGTCACTCAAAAGGAACTTATCTATGGTTAACCAACTACATTGCTTGTAAATACTCGTGTTACAATTTAAAAAACGACAACTCTTTCGCAGCACCTTCACATGCATTGACCGATTACTCCATGTAAATAGCGACTTTTCCCATGTGCGTTTATAGCAGAAAACAACTACACATTGCCACCATGTTAAACTCACACAATACACCAGTTATCACAACCTAAAACGGTTAAAACAGTTAAATTATGGCAAAAAAAAAAACAGAGGAACTTACATTTGTGTGGTGCTCTTGCCTCTGCCATTTTTAAAAAGACTCGCGATCTCCCGGTAGTCGCGTTGTACTCTGGGAAATATATCATACCCCTTCAAATGGAGTCTGCCTGGCCGAAGCCCTCCGTTTCAAG
The DNA here is from genome assembly GCF_027942865.1 of Odontesthes bonariensis. Classification (NCBI taxonomy): domain Eukaryota; kingdom Metazoa; phylum Chordata; class Actinopteri; order Atheriniformes; family Atherinopsidae; genus Odontesthes; species Odontesthes bonariensis. The sequence goes on along the minus strand of NC_134529.1, from coordinate 30,470,226 downwards.
GGCTACAACGGAGGGGTAGGGCTAAGGGGTAGGGCTTTGGAAGAGTATTGGGACAACACTACCTCTTCACGTGAACGCGCAAAACGGAGGGGAAGGGGTAAGGGGTAGGGCCAAGGGGTGAATTGGGATTGGGCCTTGCAGCTCTTGCTTAGCCAACTTTTTCACTTTTCTCCAAACAACCATTTACAACATTGATGTTGGGGAAACAAAGGAAACTCCCAGAATTGCAGAGATGCGAGCAAGAATGGTGCGTTAGTGTCAAATAATGAAGTGTTTTCTTTGCAGAAGTGACCATGCAAGACCAAACAGCCTTATAAAGCACCTTAACCCATTGAGGCCGGGAAAGCATTGCCGCATTTCTACCTTTAAAGCCGGGAGCGCTGTTGCGTTATTCTACCTTTAAGGCCGGGAAAGCGTACACGTCTTTTTTCATGTATAAGGTTGTTTTGCACCAATTATTGACCTCTGCGCCAATTAAATGCATTATAATAGACACGTGAGAGTGTCGTCATGTTCCTCGTGTCATTGTTTTGAAGTTAAGTTACATCGAAAAAAAAAAAAGTTAAGTTTCATCGAACCAAGCATGGAGGACTTTCAGTGGGAAGACATTTCAGACGGTAGCGATTGTGAGGAGTTTCTTGGCTTTGATGATGCTGAAGAACGTGCTGACCCAATTGATGGAGATTTATGGCTAGCACATATGTTTGAGGATGATTTTGAAGGGTTTGAATGTGAGTGGAAGACTGACAATTACCACCGTAATCGACGGAGAGATTTCAACCGCACACCAGCGGTGAAAGTCGATTTACCTGCAGATGCCACACCGTTGCAGGCATTTAATCATATTTTTACTGAGGAGCTTTGGGCGCATCTCGTTTCCGAGACGAATAGATACAGTGAGCAGGTACTTCAGACTCCAGCTCGAGCAAAGATGGCAAGGTGGTCACACGTAACTGTTCCGGAGATGAAAACGTTTATTGGAATGTGTATGGGCTCCTTGTGCTGCCAGTACGAAGAGACTGGCGATAAAATAAATAGATAAATAAATAATTTAAATATAAAATTTTATTTTATTTGATTTTATTACTGTTTTCTAATTGAAAATAGCGCTGTTCCTTCACTTGACTGTTTATTTTATTTTATTACTGTTTTTTTTTATTGAAAATAGTGCTGTTCCTGCAGTTTACTTTTTACATTTTCTATTTTCGTGAAGGTGTATGTAAATAAACTCAATTTCCAAAGAAAGCCACAGGTGTAAGCTCTCAAATACATTTTGAATTTTGTTTCTATCTGCTACAGAGGCTGAGAAATCAATCATTTAGTAGGCGTTGACACAATTTCTGAATTTCCAGAAAAACTTCAGGTTTAGGGAGTCTTTCTGAAATCGCCCATAGGTTTTACAGGCATTCTTTTCCAGGCGTCTTAGGCCTAAATGGGTTAAGGTAATTCATGGTCTCTGTACTGGCCGGACTCTTCATCTTAAATGTGGCCAAGTTGGATGTTCACATTCTTTTGGTAGCTTTTCAGGCTTTAGAAAGCATCTGAACAAGTGCCATGTAAGCGGTTCATTTGATTCTGTAGAAGAAAGTGATTTTTCACCACACCAAAGTGGCCCAGTACGAATTGAAGCTCTTGTTTTTGTATTTTAAAAAACAACATGTAACACTGGGGGAGCTGAATTCGAGAATACAAAGTTTTGATTATGGATTCAAGGAAAGAAACAATAGGCCTGTATCTGTGAATTTAGGTGTGGAGTCTAATGATCTGGGACTGAATGCAGTTCAGTCATGGTGCTTGTTGAGGAATGCACCACTCCTCTTAGGAGATTTGGTAACCTCCACTGACCAACATTGGGGCCTTCTTCTTTTATTACTACAAATAATGAACATTGTATTTTCTCCCATGTTATCTCAAGGTATGTGTGTATATTTGAAACATTTGATTGTGGAACACCACAAACTGTTCAAGATGTTGTATCCCCAGAACAAACTTTTACCAAAGCACCATTTTCTTATCCATTTTCCTCGCATTATCCAGAAAATAGGACCTGTACTTCATAGTTGGTGCATGCGCTATGAAGGCAAGCACAATTTTTTTAAGAAACAGCTCAAGTCATTTAAAAATATCACCAAAACGCTGGCCAAAAAACACCAGCATCATATGGCATATCTTTGGCGAGCTTACACAACTTTTAGTCGGTTAGACATTGGTCCTGGGAAAATGGTGTCTTTGGAAATGGTAAAAGGAGGTTCTGAAATTGTCAAGGCAGTGCAAGTGCCTTCCAGTTTTCAAGTTATGAAAGTGAATTGGGCTAAACACAATGGTTTTGTTTACCGCCCACATCTGGTTATTTGTGGCAAAGTTGAATCTGAAATGCCTGTCTTTTACCAGATTGAGTCAGTGCTGATAATACATGACAAATTGTTGCTGCTCACTTTGCCTATATTTACAGTTGCCTTTAAAGAACATTATCATGCATATGAGGTGACCAGGACAAAAAACAATTTTGTGGCCTTTCATGCTGACAACCTGCATTATCCAAGGCCTTTTGACATACAAATGTCATATGGAGGGAGTGACACAGCCCTTTTTGTTGTTCCACATTGCTTTATCTGTTGAGCATTCAAGCAAACTGTTTCTGTCAACTTGTGTAAATGTGTTTTTTTCATTTGATAGGTTAGATCAAACACACACATCTATATTTATATATAAATAATCACCTAGATGAAAAAAAAGTGTAATATTTTTACACATTATAGTGTAATTTTAAAACTATTAGGAGTAAAATTGGCTCTATAAAGTGTAATCATTACTCTGAACAGTGTGAATAAATCTCAGTGTTGAATATTTTTTACACATTTCATTTTTAATTTTGACACTAATTTGAGTAAAATTAACTCTGAAAAGTTGACACTGGCCATAGAGTCAATTTAACTCTAATTTTGAGTGGGACCAAATGTTATCTGAAACGGAGTTAATTTCAACTCTCTTAGAGTTGAATTGACACTCTGTTTTTTACTGTGTATCACAGATGTATTTTGGGCCTAAACCGTTCTGGGATTTGTAAACCATCAGCAGACTTTTAAAATCTATTCTGTGACTGACTGGAAGCCAGTGTAAAGATTTTTTTTACAAGATGTCTGGAAAAAAATAAAATATCAACAAGAAAAAAGAAGACAATGAAACTGGAATATGGGGTCTCATGTTTACTATAACCTGACACTACCCTCAAATGAAGATGTAACCAGTGGAGTTATTATTACTTTTTGCTTACCCAAGGTTAGGTCAAGGGGGCAACGAGTCCAGGATGGAAGCTGAGACATCTTTCTCCCAAGGACCATTCTCCTGGTCCTGTTATATCACTTTAGCTCTCTTCACTGCAGTGTAAAGGCAAACCAAGAAAAACTCTCACAGATATGCTCTCCTTGGAGTATCTCTCTGTTACTCCTTTTCATGCATGTGTGCATGAGCAAGCTCCTCACGCTATCTCTATTCTGAGCCCGGACACACTGGAAGAAAACTAATTTAGTCGCTTGTATCTGGGATCTCATTCTTTCTGTCACTACCCAGATCTGTGACCATATGTGAGGGTTGGAATGAAGATGGGCAAAGTAAATCAAAAACTTTGCCTATCAACGGTCCTCATTACTGCTGACGCAGCCCTAATCTGTCTATCCATCTCTCGCTCCAACGTGCCACTACTCATGAACAAGATCCCAACATCGCAAAACTCTCCCACTTGAGGGAGGGACCAAGCTTCAACCTGCATGGAGCACTCCACTCTTTTCCAGTTGTGAACCATGACCTCCACATAAAGGGGCAGACTTTCATCCCAGCCACTGCACATTTTACTGCAGACTGCTCCAGAGCATGCTTAATGTTATGGATTTAAGTGGCCAACAGAACCAAATTGTCCGCAACGAATGCAAACCAAAGGTTTCCAAACCAGACACCCTCCTCTTTCTTACTATGTTTCAATATCCTGTTCATGAGCACCACAAACAATGGAGGAGGCCTTGGTCCAATGCACACCATAAAAAAGCTTCACCCAGCTTTTACTTTACACAGGGACAGATTAGCCAACCAAACTGACTCCAGTACGTCTACTCCCTTAGTACCCCCTACAGAATCCCTCAGGGGACAAGGGTTATTTTTTTGACTTTTTTCTGCTCATGTCTTAGAAAGACATTATTGTCCATAATAAGGAAAGCATTGCATATCTTGACTCGAAAATTTCTGAACAACGGCACAGATTCCAGGAAGTATTCCCCAATGAACAGTTAATCCCAAAGCACCACTTTTTGGAACACTATCCTGCATTGATAAAAGCTTTTGGATCTGTGATTGCTTTCTGGACAATGCGGTTCGAAGCAAAACATAGCCAGTTTAAACGTATTGTAAGGCATACTGGCAACTTTAAGAACATACTCCTGTCCCTGGCTACCAAGCACCAGCTTATGGTAAGCCACCACCTGCTTTCCACAACAGTTTTGCCTGCTCTTAGTGTTGTAAGAGTAACATCAGTTCCAGTGGATGTCCTGCATGTAGAATCAATTAGGCATCTATCTCCTTCTCAGTCTCAAGTTCAGCTGGCTGACAGAGTCACCTATCAGGGAACGAGGTACTCAAAACGCATGATTGTGGCCTATGGTTCTACTGCAGGTCTTCCTGATTATGCAGAGAATGTTCAAATTGCATATATTGGGCAAAGAGTGCAATTTATCGTGAGAACACAGGTGGCCTGGTATGATGAACACAATTGTGGATATTATCTGGAGAAGACGAATCTTATTACTCTTGTTGAGGAACAACTTAAGGTAAACACAAGAAACTTGTGCTAAAGAAAAAAAAATGGACCAGACTCAGTGAATAATTCCCTATACTCCCTATATAGATCAGTGAGCAGTGCTGACCAATGTTCCCTCTAATTTTTCATGTGTCTGGGCATACACACAAGCTCTCTGAGCACACTGAGGACCACTGTGAGCAACATCAGATGTGCACGCTGTGGCCACACACCAGTATCACACCTGTTCAAAACCTTGGATCATAGCAAGTTACATGGCTTATTAAAAGAATCAAATCACAACAGCAATTTTCATTAGTTTACTTTTAATATAAGCGATTTGGCCCACTTAAAATGAAAAAGACAAAAATCTTGTTGTTCATGAGATGTGTAGTATGTTATATGTTATATGTGAGAGTCATGCTTTGGCCATGGGAAGAGTCATGCTTGCAGCCTGCATGCAGCCTGCATGTTTTGCAGAGTACATCTTTCTCACTGGAAAAAGAAAAATCTCACCCAGTTTCACCGCTTGTTCTTCTGTTTGCACATACTCAGACAGCCATTCCATCCTTAAAGAACCGCATTTCTTTTTTACTTTGGCTTGGTGAGTGGATGTGTCGCTGGCGCTGCCCGTTGATTTCGCCTTGATAAGGGGTTGTCTCTTAACTCCTAACTCCGCCGCACTGTTGTTAGCTAGCTAACCTGCACGGCGCGTATGGGCAGGGCACATATGAAAGCACTATCAATATTCTCATTGGCTGCTTAGCGTAAGTAAACCGTATCGTATCATTGGCTGAACCCTGAAAAATGGTACAGAAAAACACATTATTGGTCTAATTAATTAGATATTAATGAATACGTTTATGGTGAATTTTATTTTATGCGCTGCATAGATTTTCTTGTGCGCTGAGAATGTGCGAGCAGTGCGCGATTGCGCAGCTTAGAGGGAACATTGGTGCTGACCAACATGTCATTGCGGTCATCAGGTGGGAACCTCCTTTCATCAGTGTTTCCTCTAGTTGGGCCCACGACACCTCCAGGAGGCTAGTCAGTGATCACTGGCATCCCAGAGTCACCCCCCTAATGCCAGCCAACACTGCTCCTCACACCACAACAACCATCTTTTTTTTTTCACAGCCACAAGCTACCTCAGCCTCTCACCAACTGCACACCATTCACAGCGGGGTGGGGATGCAAACCCTGGTTCGGAATGGGATTCAAACCCTGGCTCAGGTAGGGGGTAATGAAAATATAGAGGGTGCCAGAGGTGGAGGCAGAACAAGCCACACTAGCAGATTCAGCAGACAAACTCACCTAAATAGTCCTACAATCACTAAAAATGCCAGCAAAACAAAGCCATACAACTCACTCAAAGCCAACTCCCCCAAAATGGCTGCCTGGTTTCAAAAGGCTCACATGGGCCACACCCTCCACTTAAATATCTTGAACTTCTTCTTTGCTTCTTCCAAAAGTCTGTTTACCCCCAGCTGCTATTGCTTCTTCTAATCCAAATCCACTGACTGGACTTTACTGCCTCATCTGACACTTCCTTCACTATTTTCCTCACACTCTGTCCACTCTGTCCTTGGGACCTGCTCTACTCCACACCGGTGTGCCTGGGCCAAGCCCCAAGCCTCCCCGGCCTATTTGCACATTACCCACAATCTCTGTATGTCTAAGAGTTGCTTCTGCCTCCTGAGCTGCCATTCTTGGTTTCCATTTCCTCCCCTTGGTTGGGTTTGGAACCACCTTACTAACTACCACATCTTTACTCCCAGCTAACAGGAGCTCTGTCCTAACTTTAGTACATTTAAACTCCTCTACTAGACTAGATACTGGGACCTGGAGTATGCTTTTCCCATACAGTGCCACTGTACTTAAGCATCTAGGAACACCTAGCCACTTCCTAATGTAAAAACTAACTATTTTTTTTCTGCAACAGATAATGGAATCTCATACACAGCCAGTGGCCACATCAACCTAGGAAACAATCCAAACTGCAGACACCACAGCTTCAACTTTCCTGGGAGCCCTGATTTATCTATTCTATCCAGTCCCTCAGCAACATCTTTCCGAAACTGCACTGCCTGCTCTCCATCATTCATGTCTGCCTGGTATCACCTGCCTAAACTCTTTACTGCCTTTTCCCTAATTATTGGAATTTTTTCTTCATCTATTACAAACTTTCTATCGCTTAATTTCCCTCTACTTATTGAGATACTTCTAGACTTAGTAGGTTTGATTTTCATACCAGCCCACTTTAGATTTTTATTAAGTCTCTCAAGTATTCTCTTCATACATGGCACTGTTGGCAAGGCAAGGCAAGGCAAGGCATCTTTATTTATATAGCGCATTTCATACCACAGGTAACTCAATGTGCTTTACGTAAAGACAAGGCATTTAAAAGAACAGCATAAAGCAGCAATTTAAAGAGAAAAAAATAGAATAAAAATTAAAAACACAGTTAAAAGCAATCAAAGAAGAGGGGAAAAAGAAAGATATAAACTCAACCATAAGCACACCAAAAGAGAAATGTTTTTAACCTGGATTTAAAAGTGCTTACAGTTGTGGCTGATTTCAGTTCTCCTGGTAGTTTGTTCCAGTTGTGTGCAGCATAACAGCTAAAAGCTGCTTCACCGTGTCTAGTTTGAACTCTGGGCTCCACTATCTGACCTGAGTCAGCAGATCTCAGAGCTCTACTGGGTTTATACTCAGCTAGCATGTCATTCATGTATTCTGGACCTAAACCATTCTGTGATTTGTAGACAAGTAGCAGAACTTTAAAATCTATTCTGTATCTGACCGAGAGCCAATGTAAAGACTTGAGAACTGGGGTGATGTGATGTGATCTCTTTGTTCTGGTTAAAACTCGGGCTGCAGCGTTCTGAATGAGCTGCAGCTGTTTGAGACTCTTTTGGGGGAGTCCAGTCAGAAGACCGTTACAGTAATCAAGTCTGCTGGAGATGAAAGCATGAATCAGCTTCTCCTGATCTGTTTGGGACATGAAACCCTTAATTCTGGATATGTTCTTAAGTTGATAAAAGGCTGATTTGGTGACTGATTTGATATGATTGTTGAAGGTCAGGTCTGAGTCTATCAGCACGCCGAGGTTCCGGACTTGGTCTTTAGTTTCTAGAGACAGTGACTCAAGATGTTTACTGACAGCAAACCTCTTCTCTTTGTTGCCAAACACAATGACCTCAGTTTTTTCTTGATTTAACTGAAGGAAATTTTGGTTCATCCACTTTTTGACTTGCTCTAAGCAGTCGCACAATGACTCTATAGGACTGCAGTCATCTGGAGACAGTGCCAGATATATCTGTGTGTCATCTGCATAGCTGTGGTAGTTGACTTTAGAGTTCTTCAGAATTTGACCCAGAGGCAGCATGTATAGAGTGAACAGAAGGGGTCCAAGAACTGACCCCTGAGGAACTCCACATGTCATAGCCACTCGATCAGATTGATTACTTCCAATGGTCACAAAATAACTCCGCTCCTCCAAGTAGGACCTGAACCATTCTAGGACTGTCCCGCTGAGTCCTGCCCAGGTTTCCAACCTGTTCAGCAGTACACTGTGATCCACAGTGTCAAATGCAGCACTGAGATCCAACAATACTAGAACTGACACCTTGCCTGAGTCAGTGTTCAACCTTATGTCATTTAACACTTTAATAAGAGCCGTTTCTGTAATGTGGTGAGGTCTGAAGCCTGACTGAAATTTGTCAAGGAGTCCACTGGAGTTCAAGAAGTTACTGAGTTGATTAAAAACCACTTTCTCAACAATCTTGGCAATAAAAGGAAGATTTGAGATAGGTCTGTAGTTGGTTAAAATGGAAGCATCCAATGTTGTCTTTTTTAGGAGTGGCTTGATGGCAGCTACTTTTAAGGGTTTAGGAAATGTGCCTGATTGAAGTGAGCAGTTTATTATTTGCTGCAAATCTGTTTGGACAGAGCTTACAATAGTTTTAAAGAAGTCAGATGGCATTGTGTCAAGACAGGATGTTGATGGTTTAAGATGCTGGACTGTTTCTTCTATGGTTTTTTTGGTCAACTGTATTGAATTCTGACATCATAGTTGATTGATTCCTAGGTGGTTTTAAGGATTGCGTCATTTTATTATTTTGCTCATTTATGTTGATATTTAGCCTTATAGATTTGATTTTTTCATTGAAAAAACAAGCAAATTCATTGCATTTTTCTGTGGAACAGAGTTCTGAAACTATCTGTTTTGGGGGGGTTGTCAGCTTATTAACCATAGCAAACAGAGCACGAGTGTTGTTGATGTTCTTATTAATCATTTCAGATAAGTGTTGCTGTCTAGCGCGGAGTAACCCGTGGTTAAAATTACAAAGACTTTGTTTGTAGAGGTCATGGTGAATTTGAAGTTTAGTTTTTCGCCATTTACGCTCTGCTTTCCTGCATTCTGTTTTCAAGGCCTTTACCATAATAGTGTTCCTCCATGGTGTTCGCTTTCTGCTCAAGATCATCTTATTTTTAACAGGTGCAACAGTATCCATGACATTTGAGAGTTTCAAGTTAAAGTTATCTAAGAGTTCATCAACTGTCTCTGCACTTGCAGTTGATGACATAGCTAGAACTTCCATAAACTTAGCACTGGTATTCTCATTTATGTACCTTTTTCTAACAGACACACGGGTTAACTGAATGTTTGGAGTTAACTGTAAGTCAGAGAACACACAGAAATGATCAGAGAGCGCCAAGTCCTTGATATCAACAGAAGAAATGTCAACACCTTTAGAGATAACCAGATCCAGTGTGTGGCCTCGAGTATGTGTGGGTCCATTCACATGTTGAAGGAGGCCAAAAGTGTCAAGTAGAGAGCAGAGTTCTTTGGCATTAGTGTCCATGTTATTGTCCATGTGAATGTTAAAATCCCCAGTTATGATAAAAAAGTTATAGTCAGTGCAGATAACTGACAGCAGTTCAGCAAACTCATCAAAGAAAGTTCCTGGGTATCTTGGTGGTCTATAAATGATTAGGAAGATAACTTTTGGATCCCCCTTTACTAAAAAACAGAGATATTCAAAAGAGCTAAAATCACCAAGTAAAATTTCTTTGCACTGAAAGACTGATTTAAAAATGGCAGCAACTCCCCCGCCCTTCTTACCACTTCGACACTTATTGATAAAACTGAAATTTGTTGGTGCGGCCTCATTGAGAATGGTATCACAGCTACATTCAGTCAGCCATGTTTCACTAAGAAATAAAAAGTCTAGATTATAGGTCATGATCATGTCATTTACTAAGAGGGATTTGTTGGCTAGTGATCTGATATTGAGTAGGGCTAATCTCGTGAAGACAACAGGTGATACTGGTGTGTTTCGGGGTTGACACACTATATTCAATAGATTGGTAGATTTAACTGAACCTTTTTTATTTCTCACCAGTTTGACCACTTTTCTGTTACCTGTCATCACAGGGATTGAAAAGGCTGTCTGAACTCCATAGGGCCCTGACTTTATCTGGGGAAGAGCATTCTTGATATCAGTATTACAGCCTGGACCCGGCACATATCAGTCAGACTCACAGATATGATGATTCAGAGGAGGTGGAGGGGCTTGGTGACTTTGGTTTGAGGGTTGTTTCCAACGTGATGGACGTGGTGGAATGGGAGGGGCTGGATGAGGTGGGATGTTAGGGGGGAAGAATATGGGATTTTGACGTGGTGTCAATTGTATTCCAATATTGAGAAAGCTCTTCATCCTGTCCGGGAAATCCAGAAGTGAGGAGTCCAGACTGAGTGGAGAGTGCTGGGTGGGGTCCGGGGGGGGCGAAGGCTGGGGGTTTCCCACTAGGCCTGGGAGAGACTCCGCCTGTTGGACTGCCGGGGCTGGTGAAGACTCCACTTGTTGGGCTGTTGGGGCTGGTGAAGACTCCTTATCTTGGGGTGAGGATAATGACGTTGCAGACTCCTTATCTTGGGGTGAGGATGATGACGTTGCAGGTTCTTTCTGGATCTGCTGTCCTCCATGGTCAGTCCTTGTCTCAGCGCCCTCACCAGGGCATTGTCCTATCTGTCGTTTTGGATCATTTTGTACTGTCTCGTCCTTGATAGGGGCTGCTGGTGTGTGACGCAGAGAGTAAAAAATGTTGGAGCTTAGCAACTGAACTCCTGACTTGTTAAGGTGAAATCCATCTGCCTTAAAGAGGTGTCTGCGTCCCCAAAAGATGTTGAAATTGTCAATAAAGTTCATTGAATGAGCAGCACACATGTCTTTGAGCCATCTGTTTAGTATCATCAGTCTGCTGAATCTCTCATCTCCTTTCCAAACTGTTGGTAGAGGTCCACTGAAAAACACCTCTGTACTTGTGCATCAAACTTTGTTTACCAGGTCCATAAAGTCTTGTTTTAATACCTCCGATTGTTGCTTCACAACATCAAAGGCTCCTGTGTTTATGATGAGAGATTTCAGTGTCGGATGCTCAGCAACAATGTCCAGGATCTTCTTTGAGATATCAGACACCATGTCGTTACTAAAACAGAGTATTTTGGTCTTTTTCTTGCTGCAAAAACGTTTTATCTCATTCACAGGTCCGTCACCCACTATCAGAGTTTGAGGCCCAGTGGTTAGCTCTTTCTGTGGCCTTGTAGCATATAATTTAGCCTCATACCTTTCTCCGGTCTTGGGAGATGAGCGTTCTTTTGGAGAGTCAGGATTTTGAGAAAGTGGAGCAAATCTGTTCTCTAGCAGAATTCCTGTGTCTTGTGGCAATTTGCTCCTGGTTTTGGTGGTAGTCTCGGTGCATCGTTGCTTTTTCTTTGGTATTGGGGTAGAGACATTCCTGTGTGATAGTGCAGGCCACTCGGAGTCATTGTGGGTCTCCAGGTGTTGGGTTCTGCCTGATAACCGTCTTCCCACATCTGAGGGAGGCGATTTGTAGTGTTTTGGCTTAGCACCAAGGCAGTTCCAGGGAGGACTGGTTAAATGTTTTCCATTTACACCAGGCTCCTGCCGTGTCTCGTGGTGCCAGTTAGCTTCCTGTTAGCCTGCTCCCTTTCAGTGTTTTGAGATACTGGCAGAGTAGTTTCATTCCCATATTGTCCATTTATCTCCACGTTCACTTCAAGCCGATTAATTTTTGTTTCCAGTATTGCTATCTTCTGGAGTAGCTTGTGGTAATCGTCAGTCGAAAAGGGAGACATCTTGCTGCTAATTAGCTTCAGTTAGCTGAGCTCCTCCAAAAGCAGGAAGCTGCAACGGAATTTCCACACGACAGTTTCCAGATGACTTTCTGATAAAAATGATTAAAAAAAAGTCTTGGTTCACTTATCCAAGACTTGTGGAAAGAAGTAAAATGATTTAAAAGCAAATAAAGCAATAAGCAGCAGGAGGAAGCAGAGACACGTCTGCACTCTTCAGAAGCAGGAAGTCTAAGGCACTGTTGTAGTCACCAACGTCATATCATCCATGTAGGCCGTCATTGGTGTAAGGCGCATGCCATCCTGACGTCTCTCTCCACCTACAACCCACTTGGAAGCTCTAATAATTATCTCCATCACCATTGTAAATGCTAATGGAGAGATCGTACACTCTGCCATAATGCCTATTTCTAGCCTCTGCCAACCTGTTGTGAAACCTGCTGTACTTAGGCTCAGTCTAATATCCTGAAAATATGCTCTCACTAAGTTAACAACTACTACGGGCACTCTAAAATACTCAAACACTTTCCAAATAAAGCTATGTGGCACTGAACCAAATGCATTTGCTAGATCCAGAAATATAACATGCAAGTCTTTTTTCTCAATCTTGGCTGTCTGAATTTGATGCCAAATCATGCTAGTGTGCTCTAAACACCCTGTGAAACCTGGTATTCCTGCCTTCTGCACAGTAGTATCTATTAAGCTATTCTTTTCTAAATGACTAGCTAATCTCTGTGCAACTAAACTAAAGAAAATCTTCCCCTCTACATTTAGGAGAGAGATCATCTGGAACTGACTCGGGTCTGAGGACTCTTTCTCCTTTGTAATAAGAACGCCTCCTGCCCTACGCCATGCTCTAGGAATAACCTGTTTCTCCCAAACTATTCTTAATCTCCTCCACAAAAACTTTAGGATATCAGGTGCACTTTTATAAACCCGGTAGGGGACTCCATTTGACCCTGGGGCCGACGAAGCCTTTGCACCCCTGCCTACCTCCTCAACCTCCTTCCACCTAGGTGGTCTAACATCCATCTTATGAGCTATCTCTCCTAATGGTGGCATGTCAGGTGGAAGGCCTACTACTCTACGCTGCTCAAGATATGAATATGTATTTCTTAAATACTCTTCCACCTCTGACTTCGTTGCCTTAAGCTGCCCTCCCTTTTCCTGGTTAAACAATCCTTTAACAAACTTGAACGGGTCCCTGTAAAATGCAGTCCAGGCATATTCTTTCTTCTTTCTCTTTTTCCTAAGATATTCAGACCTTCTGAGTATTGCTAGCCTGCCTCTCAATTCTTCCTGCAAAACATTAATTCCCTCCCTCTCTTCTTCTGTAGCTCTTTTCCACTGCTTTCTTAAATTTCTTCTTTCCTTAACCAATTCCTCCATCTCTTTTTGCCGTCTAGACTTAACTAAATGTACTCTTTCAACTCTCTATCTTGCACCCCAAATCTCTCAACACCATAGGAGTAAATTATATCTCCCATCTTCTCTAGCCTATCGCTTGGATTTCCTCCTAACCTACCCAATATTATCGACAAATCTTTATTGACTGCCTCCCATTCTTTATTGCTATTTGCCCTAGGCAACTTAACTCTGGCTTTCTGTTCAATTTTTTTCTCTATAACTGGCCTATTCACCTCAGTATCAGCTGCATCCCTTCTTAGAACCACCTCCTCCACCTCCGTAGCTGTGTTATTTATATCCTTCGGACTGTGGGTTTCTACCTGCCGCTGGACTTCATCCGACTTACTCGATTGACTTCTTAAAAAGTACTGAGCGATACGGCTACACTGCCCTTCTTTTACCACACATCTCCTTCTTCCCTGATTCATTTTAAAGCCTAACTGATGTTACTTTCTGCCAGCCACAAGGACAAACCTGGAGCTTATTTCCCTCTAGCCTAACACTTTTATTTACGCTCTCTATAATCTGAGAACTATTCTGGCCAGTTCTAGCTCTAGAGAATAGGTCCGTGCCCCTATCCTTCACTATGCCCGTCTCCACCTCGTAGTCATTTTCATTCCAGTGTCAGTTACCATGTAGTCCGCCCCTCATAGGCTGACAGTCACTGACATCACTAAGGCTTTGTATTGTTGCAGGAAAGCAAATGGTAACATTGAAACGCCACATCTGCCTCCGGTGTTGAGTATCATTTTATCTTACCTTTCTGTCTTCTTAGACATGGAGCAAACTGTGAGATTTCGGGTCCTAATTGATTATGAAGTCAAGAAACTCACTCTCAGCAGTAGCCTACCCTCAACTGTTGATGGGTTGGTTGCAGCGGTTAAAGAAAATTTTTCCATTCCCTAGATATAAGTCTTACATTCAAAGATGAAGAATTTGATGACTACTTCACCCTAACCTCTACAAATGAACTGAAAGATAAAGACCCACTTAAAGTTGTGTATGTACCACTAAGCTTAATGCTAACACCTGTTCCTCACAAAAGCCCCCCTGATGCCAGCTCTTTATTTGTGTCTGCAGGTTCCTCTGGGGACTCACAAGATACTGTGATTCTGAATCCCTCCCCCTCTGTTTTAGGGCCCAGGCCTGCTGTGTTTCCCATTCCAACTTTCTCGCACAACACTGAACTGGCATTAAGACAAGGAAATGAGATTTATTTAAGAGATGGCACCCCAATGACGTCACCAAGTTAAAATCTGGTTAACATCCTGGAGCGCCTGGCAGAGGCCATGTTTTCCTACACAGCTTATTTTTCAATTCATTCAAAGTTCATTTCTATAGCACATTAAAACAGCCTCAGCTGTCCAAAGTGCACAACAGCAACTGCATCACAAGAGAGTCATCAATAAAATCAATAAGAATGACTTTCATCACAGATGACAATAAAATTAGCAATAAAATAACAATAACAGTAACACTAACAATAAAAGTTGCAAGCCAAGGTGAACTCCATTTCAGCTATGGAAGGCCAGGGAAAAGAGATGTTTTCAGTCCAGATTTGAACTGGCCTAAAGACTGAGAGGACCTAATAGACAACGGGAGGCTGTTCCACAGTCTGGGTGCTGCCACAGAGAAATCTCTATCACCTCTGGTCTTTAGCCTGGATTGGGAACAGCCAACAGGAGCTGGTCAGCTGACCTCAATGCTCTGAGTGGAGTGTAGGGCTGCTGCAGCTCACTTAAATAGACGGGCCCATGGAGTTTAAACACTTAAAAACAATCAATAAAACCTTAAATTTCACCCGAAAGCCGACAGGGCGCCAATGAAGGGTGCACAAGACTGGGGGTGATGGATTCGCGCCTCTTTGTTTTGGTCAGCAGCCGGGCTTACTCAATTATGCCCAAGGTCTGCAGTGGCAGAAGCACTAGTAGAGAAACATCAGTGCTCAAAGGAGCCCGTATCTTTTAATGGAATTTATGGGTGGCAGCAAAGGCTGAAGTACAAATGTGGAAAATACCAGACAAAATGGAAAGCACCGGGAAGCCCTGAACTCCTGATAAACTCATTGAGACACAAGTCAGAAGATGAGCAAAAAGCTGCAAAAAATGTCAAGAAACCAAAGAGGGCAGAAGTTAACAACCTGCCCTCACACCCATGCGGTGAAACAGATCACACCCTTGAGAATCTGAGACTTGACCTAATTGAAGCCTGCCATAAAAAGGACTGTGTTTGGAGAATAAATGATTTGATGGCCAGAACATACAGTTGGAGAAGACAGGAAGTGGTTGCTAATGCTCCTGGAGTGGCAGCATTTAAGGAAAGATGGCCTGCCTAGGGTCCTATAATTTCTGCGATCACAGAATTGCTGAATTGGCCGATTAAAACGGAATCTATTTTTTAACGTGGAATATCGCGGAATTGACACAATTTGACTGAAATGGTGTTTTCGTGTGGAACAGGAATGTATGTCTGGAGAAAAATGCACGGAGGGAAGCAAATCTGGCTGGCACAACAAGCCACCTCCACAGACTGAGCCCCACCCCCTTCAAAACAATGTAAGCATGGCGAAATGGCTCTATCTTTGTCGTCGAAAAAACTAGGCACAAACCCTTCAATACAGAGCCGTGCAATACCCAAATTACTTTCATGTGACAGGTGAACTGTTGTTCTGCAAATTTTGCCAGTACTCAATTAACAATTGACAAGGAATTAACTCACAATGACTAACTAGTCCTACAGTTAAAGTAACTTGTTTAAGTTACATTTGAAGAAGTTTAAAGTGTTTGGTTGTTGTTTATGACAAGTCAACTAAAGTTTCATTACTTGCTCCTTGTATTCGATGCACTTTTGATTTTTTTTCACTTTTGAGGAAATTTTTCTTTCCACCTCAATAAATTTATGTTAATTTCTATTTAATTTGTGTACATTTTAGTCATTTACATTAAAAACACACTGTTTTGTGTAGTAAAATAAGAGTAAAAGGTAAAAAAACATGATTCCCAAAAATTAAAATGCAATTTTGGAAAAAACAAAACGGAATTTATAGGGCCCTACATGCCCTCTATTTACTATTCAAGGTAAATGATTTATTATTAATTTTTTCCTGAGTTTCCATTTACTGCAGATGTGGACATTTTGAGCCCGCGGGCTGCGATGCCTTGGTCACACTCTCTCTCCCCCTGTCTGTTTCTGTGTTGTCTGTCTGTCTTGACCGAAACTGGAATTTCCCCTCGGGGATTAATAAAGTATAATTGATTGATTAATTGATTGATTGTGACTTGGACATGAGATACTAGGTACACTTTTTGCTTGACAACATATACTGAGGCCCCACAGTTTTTCATTTATTTGTAGATTCTGTTGGAGTATTTCATTGCATAAAGTTTAAATGTTGCTAATCTTTAATTCAATTTTCAATTCAATTCATTTTTATTTATATAGCGCCAAATACAACAAATGTCATCTCAAGGCACTTAGATAGTAAGTCCAATTAAAGCCAATTGGAATTCAATTAATTAATAATAATCATAATTCATAAAATAATCCAATTCGTTCATATAGAGCCAATTCAAAAACAATTTCCTAGCTAAGAAAACCAACAGATTACACTGAAAACTTTTTGTTTTCGGTCCAATCTCCCGGCCTGAGCGGCGTGCCTGAGGCGACTGTGGAGAGAAACGACTCCCTTTTAACAGGAAGAAACCTCTGGCAGAACCAGAACCAGGAAGGGTGGCCATCCGCCTCGACCAGCTGGGGTTTGAGAAGACAGAAAGGGGGGGAGGGGGGGATGGGGGGGAAGGGGGGCCGCGGCGGCACTGTAACACCATTCAAAGGATATCTGTTGGAACAGGGAAACACGAGTTAATGACCACAATAATATCACATAAACATAAAGAGAGTAAAGTGAGGAAAGGTGTGTCAGATGAGGCCCCCCAGCAGTCTAGGCCTATAGCAGCTTAACTATCGGATGTTTCACGATTACCTGAGCCATCCCTATTCAAGGTAAACATAAGAAACTTGTGCTAACGAAAAAATAAATAAATAAATAAATAAAGGACCAGACTCAGTGAGTAATTCCCTATACTCCCTATATAGATCTGCTCCTCACACCCACAACAACCATCTTTTTACAGCCACAAGCTACCTCAGCCTCTCACCAATTGCACACCAGTCACAGCGGGGTGGGGATGCAAACCCTGGTTCGGGTAGGGGGAGAAATAAAAGAGGTAAGATAGGCGGGAATGGGATTCAAACCCTGGTTCGGGTAGGGGGTAATGAAAGTATAGAGGGTGCCAGAGGTGGAGGCAGAACAAGACACACTAGCAGACACACTATCAGATTTAACAGACCTAACTATAAGCTTTATAAAAAAGGAAAGTTTTAAGCCTGGTCTTAAAAGTGGAAAGGGTGTCTGCTTCCCGGACATTTACTGGCAGCTTATTCCACAAGAGAGGGGCCTGATAACTGAAGGCTCTGCCTCCCATTCTACTTTTAGAAAAACTCCTGGGAACCTCAAGTAAACCTGCAGTTTGGGAACGAAGTGCTCTGTTAGGAAAATATCTTACAATGAGATCTTTAAGATATGATGGAGCTCGGTCATTAAGAGCTTTATATGTAAGGAGAAGAATCTTAAATTCTATTCTGAATTTAACAAGGAGCCAATGAAGAGAAGCTAAAACTGGAGAAATTTAAGCCTTCTTTATATGCTCCCTAAGTAACAGACAAACATTTGCCATCTTACAGATTAATGACGAGTTCCGCAAGTGCACTACTTTTCCACTGGAATCAACGTTTATGTCCCAGCTGGACAAGTACACTCCAAAGCTCCTGGAGTTCTTCAGTGCGAGCGAGGAGCCACTGGTCAGGGCATCAAGAACTTGTTAATGGAACTGATACAGGTGAGGTGAAAGTGTTTAAAAGGATTAAATTAACAATATTATTACATTGAATGAATAGTTTGTTTGTCAGTTATCTTGCTTCAGTTAACAGCTTCCCCCCCCCAAAACAGTTTAAAGTAATGTTTAAAGAAAGAATAAGTAATATCGACCTGCAGTTATAATGGTATTGCAGGTTTGGTGCCGGACATCCACGCACCATGATCGCTAAAATTCATCACCCTCCAGAGAAGGATAAAATCCTGAAACTCGCCCGTCTGCAGGCTCAAAGTCAAAGTGAACTTTATTGTCAATCCAGCCATGCAATCAGTGCAAGCAATTACACAGAGTATCGAAATTGCGTTTCCCCATACTCCACAAATGTGCAGCAGCATTATAACACACACAAAATATACAACATACAATAATGCACACAGGTAAGACAAATAAACACAACATGTACATACAAATGGACGGATAAATAAGTAGAGGTAAATAGTGATGTGACCTTCAACGGCGCCCGAATCAGTGTATATCCGGACTTCTCACCTGAAGTCACCGAACAACGCTGCACCTTCGATGGAGCAAAAAAGAAACTGAGGGACGCCGGGGTCAAACGTGGTCTCCTCTTCCCCGCCAGATTGATCTTCAACCACGGCACAGAGCAGAAAATATTCCAGGATGCACGGATGCTGAGACTTTCATAGACAAATTCGCTACACCCTCGGCCGGGAATGTATTTAGCCTGCTGCCTCTCCCAGAAACCCATGAGAAATGTCAGAGGTTTAAGGATTAATTTAAAAAGAGGCCAGGTCTTCTCCCATTTAAAGTCACTGTCTGGAGATATCTTTTTTATGCAGGAAATGCATATCAAACATAATGAGCAATGGAGGTTAAGATGTGCTTGGATATCTGAGATTTACCAGTCAACTTTCTCCTCTAAGGCCAGAGGAGGAGCCATATTAATCAGACGGAACGTCCTATTTGAATATATTTCAACTGTTTCTGACCCTAACGGTCGCTATTCAATAGTGACAGGTCGTATTCTGTCACGGCATGTAACCTTTCTGAACATTTACGCGCCAACTTTGACGACCCTGTTTTTTCTTAGGAAAGTCTTCAACCTTATCCCAAATTTATCATCCACTCACTTAATCGCAGGTGGAGATTTTAATACAGTACTGGACTGCTTTCTTGATAGACTCTCCACCCGCCCCACCACTCTCTAACGCCAGTATTTTTTGAATAATATAATTAAGTCAATGAACCTTGTTGACATTTGGAGGCTGCAACACCCAACCGATATAGACTTTTCCTTCTTCTCAAACGTACATCAATCATATACAAGAATTTACTCATTTTTGACTGACGCCACTTTGACCTAGGATGTAATCTAATTTCTGATCACAGCCCTGTTGAACTAAAAATAAACATTGGTAGGACCAAGGCTGCATTTAACTCAATCCTTCAATCCTTTACTACTTAACAATGTACAATTACGCCAGCATACAGCCAGCAGAATAACAGAATATTTTTCTCAAAATTACACACTTGAGGTAAATCACGCCACTCTATGGGAGGCCTTTAAAGCTGTTATACGAGGGCATCATGAGGGCTCATGAGGCTAAAATAAAAAAAGACAAGGAGAAAGAATTAGTAGATATCACAACTCAACTCAAACCACTAGAAAGAGACTACAGGACGACAGCCTCACCATCCAAGCTTTATGAAATAACCAAATTAAAGTCTAAATATAATGCTATCCTTTCTGACCGAGTCAGCTTAATGTTACTAAAAGTTAAACAAAAGCATTTCGAGCTAGCTGACAAGCCAGATAAACTACATGGCTCGCCAGCTAAGGCACTATTACAGACCTGAGAAAATTAATGAATGTTTCCGTGAATTCTATGAAGATCTTTCCACGTCAAAGTCTACCACTACTACAACACATACCTCTGAATTCCTTCGCACTCTTCACCTGCCTAAATTGAGTCCCTCAGCACAAGCATATTTAAATGATGACATAACATTAGAGGAAGTTAAACAGGCAATTCGCTCTTTTCCTAATGGAAAAGCGGCCAGCCCAGATGGATTAGGCATTGAATTCTATAAAGCATATTTAGACATTATAGCTCCTTTCATGTTAAGAATGTTAAATCATTCTATGTCAATTGGTCTGCTCCCCGAAATGCTTTACTCGGCCAACATCTCCCTGATCTTGAAAAAAGACTAGAACCAGACAGACCCCTCCTCATACCAGCCTATTGCACTCCTGGGCTGTGACCTTAAGGTTTGTAATAAAATTCTGTATGTTTTGCAGATATAATCCATGAAGATCAAACTGGATTTATTCCAGGCAGATTTTCTTTTTGTAATGTAAGGCGTCTGCTGAATATTATGTCCACTAGTTTTAGTAAATATTCTAAAATGGTCGTCCTTGATCTTGACGCTCAAAAGGCGTTCGATCAAGTTGAGTGGTCATACATATTAGCTGCAATAAGGGAGTTCGGTCTGGGGGAGAACTTTGCCTCCTGGGTCAAAATGCTATACGCTCGTCCTACTGCCTCAGTCATCACTAACAACAACAGATCTCCTGCCTTCACATTACAACGATCCTGCCGACAGGGCTGCCCCCTCAGCCCATTATTATTTGCTATTGCGATGGAAACCCTCGCTATCAGTATAAGGAACCACCCTTCTTTTGCCCCATTAATCTTGGGGAGAGTTGACCACCACATCTCCTCTTAAACTCTGATAGCGGACTTGTGTCTGTGCTTGTCCTGTTGGATCTCAGTGCTGCATTTGATACGGTCGATCACAGTATCTTATTACACAGACTTGAACATGTTATTGGGATTAAAGGAACTGCATTAGGCTGGTTTAAGTCATATTTATCTGATAGATTTCAGTTTGTTCTTGTAAATGAAGAATCTTCCTCACACACCAGAGTAAGTCATGAGTTCCTCAGGGTTCTGTGCTTGGACCGATTCTTTTCACTTTATACATGCTTCCATTAGGTAACATTATTAGACAGCATGGCATAAATTTCCATTGCTATGCTGATGATACTCAGCTGTACTTATCTATAAAACCAGATGAACCCAATAGGTTGGTCAGACTACAAGCATGTCTTAAAGACATAAAGACCTGGATGACTCAGAACTGTCTGCTTCTAAATTCAGACAAAACTGAAGTCGTTATCTTTGGACCTGAGCGTTTCAGGGAGAAATTGTCTGGGCTATATAGTTACTCTAGATGGTATTTCCTTGGCTTCTAGTTCTACAGTGAGGAACCTTGGAGTTATTTTTGACCAGAACTTATCATTTGACTCGCATATAAAACAGGTTTCTAGGACTGCCTTCTTTCATCTTCGTAATATTGTTAAAATCAGGAACATCTTGTCTCAGAGTGATGCAGAAAAACTAATTCATGCATTTGTTACTTCAAGATTGGACTACTGTAATTCTTTATTATTGGGCTGTCCCACATATTCTCTGAAAAGCCTCCAGCTGATCCAAATGCTGCAGCCAGAGTTCTGATGAGAACTAACAGGAGAGATCATATTTCTCCAGTTTTAGCTTCTCTTCATTGGCTCCCTGTTAAATTCAGAATAGAATTTAAGATTCTTCTCCTTACATATAAAGCTCTTAATGACCGAGCTCCATCATATCTTAAAGATCTCATTGTAAGATATTTTCCTAACAGAGCACTTCGTTCCCAAACTGCAGGTTTACTTGAGGTTCCCAGAGTTCCTAAAAGTAGAATGGGAGGCAGAGCCTTCAGTTATCAGGCCCCTCTCTTGTGGAATAAGCTGCCAGTAAATGTCCGGGATGCAGACACCCTTTCCACTTTTAAGACCAGGCTTAAAACTTTCCTTTTTGATAAAGCTTATAGTTAGGTCTGTTGAATCTGATAGTGTGTCTGCTAGTGTGTCTTGTTCTGCCTCCACCTCTGGCACCCTCTATACTTTCATTACCCCCTACCCGAACCAGGGTTTGAATCCCATTCCCGCCTATCTTACCTCTTTTATTTCTACCCCTACCCAAACCAGGGTTTGCATCCCCACCCCGCTGTGACTGGTGTGCAGTTGGTGAGAGTGAGTTGTATGGCTTTGTTTTTGCTGGTATTTTTAGTGATTATAGGACTGTTTAGGTGAGTTTGTCTGCTGAATCTGCTAGTGTGTCTTGTCCTGCCTCCACCTCTGGCACCTTCTATACTTTCATTACCCCCTACCCGAACCAGGGTTTGCATCCCCACCCCGCTGTGACTGGTGTGCAGTTGGTGAGAGGCTGAGGTAGCTTGTGGCTGTAAAAGATGGTTCTATATATGGATCTATATAGGGAGTATAGGGAATTACTCACTGAGTCTGGTCCTTTATTTATTTATTTATTTCGTTAGCACAAGTTTCTTGTGGTTTACCTTGAATAGGGATGGCTCAGGTGATCCTGAAACATCCCATAGTTAAGCTGCTATAGGCCTAGACTGCTGGGGGCCTCATCTGTCACACCTTTCCTCACTTTACTCTCTTTATGTATATGTGACATTATTGTGGTCATTAACTCGTGTTTCCCCTGTTCCAACAGATATCCTTTGAATGGTGTTACAGTGCCGCCGCCGGCGGCCCCCCCCCCCCCCCCCCCCCCCTTTCTGTCTTCTCAAACCCCAGCTGGTCGAGGCGGATGGCCACCCTTCCTGAGTCTGGTTCTGCCAGAGTGTTCTTCCTGTTAAAAGGGAGTCGTTTCTCTCCACAGTCGCCTCAGGCACGCCGCTCAGGCCGGGAGATTGGACCGAAAAACAAAAAGTTTTCAGTGCAATCTGTTGGTTTTCTTAGCTAGGAAATTGTTTTTGAATTGGCTCTATATGAACGAATTGGATTATTTTATGAATTATGATTATTATTAATTAATTGAATTCCAATTGGCTTGAATTGGACTTACTATCTAAGTGCCTTGAGATGACATTTGTTGTATTTGGCGCTATATAAATAAAAATGAATTGAATTGAATTGAATGGAATCTCGCTGTACGCGGATAATGTTTTGTTTTTGTCCCGCCCAGAAGACTCCCTCCCCCTTTATTAGGACTCATTGAAAAATTTGGTGAAATATCTGGCTACACTGTCAATTGGGATTAAAGTGAATTCATGCCCCTCACAGGTGATCTGGACCCAAATTTTCTTAAAAACCTGTCATTTAAAATTGTCACAGATAAAATCAAGTACTTAGGAATCACAATCCCTAAAGACCCTAAGTTCATTTATAAATTGAATTTCATGGATATGATTAATAAATTAAAATAGAATATCGAATCCTGGAGACTGCTACCATTATCTCTGAAAGGTCGCGTCAATGCAATTAAAATGGTAACTTTTCCCAAATTCCTTTACCTATTCCAGAATCTACCTGTTTTTTTGCCCAAATCCTTCATTAAACCATTAGATTCACTCATTTTACCTTTCGTGTGGGGTTTCAAGCGGCATCGTATTGCTAAAAAACATTTAACCAAACCCAAATCAGTTGGTGGCCTCAGCTTACCAAACTTCTGCCACCACTTCTGGGCAGCGAATTGCAGAGCATTAATGTATTGGCAAAACGCACATCAAGGTAATGTTACTGCCCCCACCCCATCATGGCTCGCAATTGAACAGTCTCCCTGTCAGTTCTATGCCAGCCCTCCTCTTCTCCCCAGCTCAGTCCTTAAAATCCACTGCTGGAAACAATTTCATAGTTGCAAGCTCTTTAAAAATCTGGTATCAAATAAGGAAATCATTTAACACCTCAACACCTTTCTATGCTCACCAATGTGCACCATAAAACTATACAATATGGTATGGTCATTGCAAAAAGGAACATACTAACTCTGTGGAAAAGTGATGAGGCGCCCTCCTTTAAGGCCTGGCTTTTAGAAGTCTGCTACATATGGATAGGATCCGACACAATGTCTCTCTCAGCTCTGCAACCTTTGATAAGATGTGGCAACCATTCTTACTAAATCTATCAAGAATGACCCAACAGTGATAGTTATGCTTCACACACATCCCTCTCTGTCAACGTAACTTTATGTTTTTGATTTCTATATAATGGGTATGTTCTGTATGTATTGTTTCTGAGCGGGTTTTTTTTTGTTTTTGTTTTTTGCCGTCGGTGCAATATGTGTTTGTTCATGAACACTTGTTCAATTGTTGTGCTTTTCTTATTTTGCCACAGTATACCTTTTGTCCGGTTTTATATATAGAAAATGTATAAATAAAATATTTTTTAAAAATGGTTTCATATTATGTATACAGTAAAAAAAATTAAAGAAACAACTGTACTGTCAAGGTGTTCAACTAAGCACCATTTTATGAGCTGAGGTCATGCATTCTTTTATGCACTGAACATTTTATGTATGCCCAGCTCATTGCCACTGTTTGGATATGGCAATGATTTAATAAATTAGAAATATTGGGGGGAAAAATTGGAAATTGATATCTTTCTATTTTTGTGCATGGTAGGGTATGGTAATGCTAACTAATAATTTGAAGCAGTTTCCACTTCCCAAACAAAGGGATAATTGGTTAAAATTAATAAAAAATAACTTGAATGTTACTTGTTTTAATGAAATCTAATGTATTTAATATGCTGATGTTTTTTACAGTGATTTTACTCAATTGCTTGGCTTTTTCTGGAAATGCTACTTTTTTTTTTTTTTTTGCATACATTCAACTACATATTATTAAGTTATCCTTACTCAAAATACAATTTAGTTCACTAAACTTGCAAAAAGCGGTTGGAAAATTTTGCCTTGTTTTTTTTTTGTTAGATCCAAGTAACTTGCCCAAAGAGGCTGAGTAGCATAATTCCGCTATCGTTGGACCTCACTTATCAGCCCCCTTTATTAAAAATGCTTGTTGCAGACCTCCTTGTAACATTGAAATGTTACAGTCGGGTACTCGGACATGTGCGCTCAATTCCAAGTTGATTGAAATGTACTTGGATTCATGCGTGCACAGATTCATACATCCTGATATTTTTGTGCGTAGGAGGGCATTTGGGTTTGAGCGTACACCATGTTGCAGTAGGAAATCCACGCAAGTCTTTGTACATGAGGCCCCACAACAGCACCTCATAGCCATATCGATTTACAGGAAAGAAAAGTGTTGCTGAAGGTATTGTGAGGCATTACCGCCTGACGTTTCACCGTAAGATGTATTATTTCACCTACTGTTACCTTATTTATGTTCTGTGGGACTTTTTGCTCCTCTTGAATTATTAAATATCACTGAATTTCTTCTTATAGTGACAAATTTCAAATTGTAAACTCAATCACACAAATATCAAAATAAACTTTTACTATTGCCATACAAATGTGACGTAAATATTATTGGTCCAAAGGTTGAGGAGAAGCCATGGTTTAGACTTGGGTTATCAGTTTTTGTGATTAAGTAGAGAGGTATTTTTTAAGTGAGTATGAAGCAGTGTTAATTTCGTCAGCTTTTTTTAATTTAGTCTTAGTCTTAGTCACAATGTCGAAAATCAATTTTAGTCTTAGTCATATTTAGTCATTGCCTTCCCAATTTAGTCTTAGTCTTAGTCACAATGTCGAAAATCAATTTTAGTCTTAGTCAAATTTTAGTCATTTTAGTCAACACTGTACATAATAGAACTTCTCCACACACGTCGGCATGATCAATCATTGTCATGCAGGTTGTTTTGTTGTCCTTCGCGTTGTAAACGAAATGGCTCCATACATCCAGGCGTTGTTTTCGCCCAGCTCTAACAAACCGAATACCGGTATCTGAGCCCGACGCATGACTGGAATGCGAAGTTGAAGTAGCTACGGTTAAGTTATAGCTACCTACCGGCTACGTTACTTGACATGGGAAGGGCCTAAACTCAACTGAACTCGACTCACTGAACTACTACTGATTGAGCCGCGCGAGGCACTTTGGGACAGGCGCCATGCAGGGACAAACAGGGCAACAGCGCGTAATCTTCTATGAAGTTCAAGTGTAGTGAAGACACTGGGCTAAATTATATCAGGCGTTAGTTCAGGGGTTAACACAAAGTTCACACTGGGGTGCCGGCCAGAACACCAACTTAAGGCCAATCAGACTTCCAGAGGGTCCAAAGGAAGAGGCAGGTTAATGATGGTTCAGGTGATTTATTTCCCTTTGTTGCAGGCAATAAGGTCATGTGTGTGGTTTCCTATCAAAAGAACAATAACAAATACCCAAATGAATAAATAATAAGCTCTTTCTCTCTAATAAAGGAGTACTGAAATTACTACATCTCCATTTGCCTCTAGTTCCCACTATCACAGTCCTAAACACACTTCACCTGACTTATTATTATTAAACACATCAACAACATCACATGGTAACATGGTAACATTACGTAACACTCACTGTAAACATCACACTAATGAGTCGGAGCGGTAACAACAGACATAACACGTGACGTGACGTACACTCAATCAGAGGCAGGTGAGCTAAATGCTACAACTAGCGTAAAGATGAGCACATGGCGAGTTACACATCAAAGCAACAGAAGGTACGGCTGCAGCAACCTGAATACATTACATAAACAATATATCCAGCCATACTCACGTTTCATTTACGCACACACCACTTGCCGGGACATTAATCAACAGCTCGATCTTCCCTCTGTCGACTCATCAGAGCACACACCTGTTCTAACCAAGCACCGACAGTTACGCTACATGACCAGCAGGGGCTGCTCCGCTCTGAACTGACCAACACAATACATCTATAAACGTAACAAATCTCAACTTTGGAGCCTTTTCTACATCAAGAAACACTTATATTAACAATTACAAATTACAAATTAATTATAAACAATTACATTTTTTAATGTCCATTCGTCCATGGCTTGTAAATTTCGTCTTGTCTTAGTCTCCTTAACGAAAATCATTTTTTATTCTCGTCATATTTTTATTTTCTGGAAGCAATTTTGTGCGTCATCGTCTCGTCATCGTCACGGGAAAAAGGGGCGTTAACGAAATATTTTCGTCATCATCCTGGTTGACGAAATTAACACTGGTATGAAGTTAATGTTACCATGATTTTCTGCCTCAAAAACACTTTAAATGAAGAAAACTAAATGTGGATAATCAGAAAAAAGTTATAAACTCCTGAAATTTTACTGGTTTTAATGTGAAAACATGAAAACAAAATAAGTGGTCTTCCTGCGGCTGCACTGCCTGGGTCAATAATAATGAACATATTAAGCTACATTGATTACTGCATACAAATATTTTTCTGTCAATTAAGAAATCACATATTCCTAATCTTGTTCTCTTCATTCACAATGAATCCTTGAAATCTGTCTCCATAGCAACTGCCCTCTTTGAATTGTAGTATGTGGTGCTGTGTCAGATGACTTATCAAATTTTTTTTCAGTGCTAAATCAAAACCCTGATTTCCTTGTGCCCTGTGATGGACTGGCGGCCTGTCCAGAGTTTACCCTCCCTCTTGCCCAATTACAGCTGGGATAGGATTTACACCACCCCACCCACCCCAGTATGAAGTGATCGCAGAGCCTTTTGTACAAAGCGGGCTTGCAAGTCCTTCTGCTCGTGAACTCGAGTCATAACATAGCATAGAGCTGAGCTTGTACCCACAATGTTCTTTTAATTTGGAATATCTCATCAGTCTCCGCCAGTGATAGTATTTACAACTGTAAGGAAGAGTGTGAGGCAATTAAGATAAGTGGGAAGTCAAATGATGTGCCAAGATTCTTTAGTGTTTCAGCCAGAGCCTCTGCTTACTTTGACTTGCATTTATGTGTCACTCCACACTGTACGGGAGCCAAGACAAGAGACAAGACCCACAATGAACTCGTGTCTGTGTTATCCGGTAATTATTAGCCTGTCATTGCTGAGTGGTGCACCAAGTTGGCAGACCAGAACAACCCCCCAGCCATGTCCTCATTCTGTGTGTATCTTTGTATGTGTGTGTGATTGTGTGTATTTGTGCAGAATGTATGCCAGCATAAGAATGACACCCACTTGCTTGTGAATGTGTGTACTCATCACCTAGTCTGGGCATCAGTATTAATGAACCCAGATTTAATTTCCAATGAGCGACTATTTGACTAAGATTTATGACGAGAACCTATATCTGTTGCCTGCAGTCTTTAATAATGGGAAATTAACACATTAATCACTGTGTGGCAGTCAGCCACAGAAAGCATGGGGGCACCATACAATTTACATCAATGGATAAGAAAAAAAATTCACAAAAGCCTTATCTATTTCTAGCTCAGGCGGATTTAATGCTTTAGCCATGACAAATCCTTCTTTTTATCTATCAAAACTGAACAAACAGTGACTTTTCAAGCACAAAGACTATATGAAGCATAATAGCCTGATGTTTTCATTAGTGATGCTCCGATCAGCATTTTTTGGACGGATCACCGATCACCAAAATCATGACTGCCCGATTGCCGATCACTGCCGATCACGGAAGGAATCGGACATTTCCATGCCTTTCATCTAGCAGAGAGTGCACCATTTATAGAAATTCACCGCCAGAGGTAGCTGGGGAAATGTAGAACAAGAATCTGGTGGAGTCGGCAGAGAACATTTTGATATGGTTCTAAATCCATCCATCCATCCATCCATCCATCCATCCATCCATCCATCCATTATCTTCCGCTGGTCCGGGGATCGGGTCGCGGGGGCAGCAGCTTGAGCAAAGAGACCCAGACGTCCCTGTCCCCGGCCACTTCCTCCAGCTCTTCTGGGGGACCCCGAGGCGTTCCCAGGCCAGCCGAGAGACATAGTCTCTCCAACGTGTCCTGGGTCTTCCCCAGGGCCTCCTCCCAGTGTGACGGGCCCGGAACACCTCACCGGGGAGGCGTCCAGGAGGCATCCTAACCAGATGCCCCAGGAGGCATTCTCACCAGATGCCCGAGCCACCTCATCTGACTCCTCTCGATGCGGAGGAGCAGCGGTTCTACTCCGAGCCCCTCCCGGATGACCAGCTTCTCACCCTATCTCTAAGAGAGAGCCCAGACACCCTGCGGAGGAAACTCATTTCGGCCGCTTGTATTTGCGATCTCGTTCTTTCGGTCACTACCCACAGCTCGTGACCATAGGTGAGGGTAGGAACATAGACTGACCGGTAAATCGAGAGCTTCGCCTTCTGGCTCAGCTCCTTCTTCACCACGACGGGCCGGTGCAGAGCCCGCATCACTGCAGACGCCGCACCGATCCGCCTGTCAACCTCCTGCTCCATTCGTCTCTCACTCGTGAACAAGACCCCGAGATACTTGAACTCCTCCACTTGGGGAAGGATCTCATTCCCGACACGGAGAGAGCATTCAACCCTTTTACGGCCGAAGACCATGGTCTCAGATTTGGAGGTGCTGATGGTCATCCCAGCCGCTTCACACTCGGCTGCGAACCGCTCCAGTGAGAGCTGAAGGTCACGGCCTGACGACGCCAACAGAACCAAATTGTCCGCAAAAAGCAGAGACCCGATTCTGAGGTCGCCAAACCGGACCCCATCAACGCCCTGGCTGCGCCTAGAAATTCTGTCCATAAAAATTATGAACAGAATCGGTGACAAAGGGCAGCCCTGACGGAGTCCAACCCTCACAGGAAACATGTCCGACTTACTGCCAGCAATGCGGACCAAACTCTGACACCGGTCATACAGAGACCGAGCAGCCCATATCAAGGAGTCCGGCACACCATACTCCCAGAGCACCCCCCTCAAGAGTCCCCGAGGGACACGGTCGAACGCCTTCTCCAAGTCCACAAAACACATGTAGACCGGTTGGGCGAACTCCCATGCTCCCTCCAGGATCCTGCAGAGGGTATAGAGCTGGTCCACTGTTCCATGGCCAGGACGAAAACCACACTGCACCTCCTGAATCCGAGATTCGACTATCCGGCGGATCCTCCTCTCCAGTACCCCCGAAAAGACCTTACCAGGGAGGCTGAGGAGTGTCATCCCCCTATAGTTGGAACACACCCTCCGGTCCCCCTTTTTAAAGAGGGGGACCACCACCCCTATCTGCCAGTCCAGAGGCACTGCCCCCGATCTCCACGCGATGCTGCAGAGGCGTGTCAACCAAGACAGCCCCACAACATCCAGAGCCTTCAGGAACTCAGGACGGACCTCATCCACCCCTGGGGCCTTGCCACCGAGGAGTTTTTTGACCACCTCGGCAACCTCAGCCCCAGAAATGGGAGGCCCCACGTCCGAGCTCCCCAACTCTGCTTCCTCATCGGAAGGCGTGTCGGTAGGATTGAGGAGGCCCTCGAAGTATTCCCCCCACCGACTCACGACGTCCCTAGTTGAAGTCAGCAGAACCCCGCCCTCACCATACACGATGTTGACGGTGTACCGCTTCCCCCCGCCTGAGCCGCCGGATGGTGGACCAGAATCTCCTCGAGGCCGTCCGGAAGTCGTTCTCCATGGCCTCCCCGAACTCTTCCCAAGCCCGAGTTTTTGCCTCAGCAACCGCCGAGGCTGCGTTCCGCTTGGCCTGTCGGTACCCATCAGCTGCTTCCAGAGTCCCATTGGCCAAAAAGGCCCGATAGGAATCTTTCTTCAGCTTGACGGCTTCCCTCACCACTGGGGTCCACCAGCGGGTTCGGGGATTGCCGCCACGACAGGCACAGACCACCTTACGGCCACAGCTCCGGTCAGCCGCCTCAACAATGGAGGCACGGAACATGGCCCATTCGGGCTCAATATCCCCCACCTCCCTCGGGACATGGTTGAAGCTCTGCCGGAGGTGGGAGTTGAAACTCCTCCTTACAGGGGATTCCGCCAGCCGTTCCCAACAGACCCTCACAATACGTTTGGACCTACCAGGTCTGACCGGCTTCCTCCCCCACCAGCGGAGCCAACTCACCACCAGGTGGTGATCAGTTGACAGCTCCGCGCCTCTCTTCACCCGAGTGTCCAGGACATACGGCCGCAAGTCCGACGATACGACTACAAAGTCGATCATCGAGCTGCCTAGGGTGTCCTGGTGCCAAGTGCACATATGGACACCCTTATGCCTGAACATGGTGTTTGTTATGGACAGTCCGTGACGAGCACAGAAGTTCAACAACAAAACACCACTCTGATTCAGATCGGGGGGGCCGTTCCTCCCAATCACGCCCCTCCAGGTCTCACTGTCATTGCCCACGTGAGCATTGAAGTCCCCCAGCAGGACGAGGGAGTCTCCCGGAGGAGCACTCTCTAGTGCCTCCTCCAGGGACTCCAAAAGGGTGGGTACTCTGAACTGCCGTTCGGTGCATAAGAACAAACAACAGTCAGGACCCGTCCCCCCACCCTAAGGCGGAGGGAGGCTACCTTCTTGTCTACCGGGGTGAACCCCAATGTACAGGCGCACAGCCGGGGGGCAATAAGTGTGCCCACACCTGCTCTACGCCTCTCACCGCGGGCAACTCCAGAGTGGAAGAGAGTCCAACCCCTCTCGAGGAGGCTGGTTCCGGAGCCCAAGCCATGCGTCGAGGTGAGTCCGACTATATCTAGCCGGAACCGCTCAGCCTCGTGCACCAGCTCAGGCTCCTTCCCCAGCAGAGAGGTGACGTTCCACCAGTTTGAGTGTGTTTGACCTTCTGGAGGAGCTGTGGACTTCTTGATTCATCCAGAATTCGTAAGCTACATTTATCTTGTGTACCATTTAGCTTTTTGCTAGATTTTGGCTAAATCTTTGCTAAATCTTTGCTAGATTTTGACTGCTAAAAAGTAAATTTGCTGTAGGCTTGTTTTTCACTGTGTGATAACAGCCCCATCGAAACTAGCTTCAGGCCTGAGTGGCCACTTGTCTTTTAATCTGTGGGAGGGGTTTGCATGACCCTAGCCCCTATTTAGTCAGCTCAGATCATATTGTGACTGTTTGAGTGTGTTTGACCTTCTGGAGGAGCTGTGGACTTCTTGATTCATCCAGAATTCGTAAGCTACATTTATCTTGTGTACCATTTAGCTTTTTGCTAGATTTTTGCTAAATCTTTGCTAAATCTTTGCTAGATTTTGACTGCTAAAAAGTAAATTTGCTGTAGGCTTGTTTTTCACTGTGTGATAACAGCCCCATCGAAACTAGCTTCAGGCCTGAGTGGCCACTTGTCTTTTAATCTGTGGGAGGGGTTTGCACTCCTGCAGACAATCAGCAATTAGTGAATCAGTACAAAGCAACTCCTGTTGTTGGAAGCGTCAGTCTTCAAACGAAGGCTGTCATACAAAGGCACTTGACTTTTTCAAGTCCGACTAGCTCAAGGACGATTTTCATCTGGACGGTCCCTGTAAGTGTAAAGTACCATTTTTCAAGAAACCATGTGCTTCATTCCCGTTCTCTCCTCTCGGTCTTGGCGCCCACGCAGATACAGGGTCAGACCCAGAGGCCGGGACCCCACTAACCTCATCCACCCTTCTCTCTCTACTCATATTGAGCAAGTGGTGGCAGGGGGGCTGTGGAACTGCCAGTCTTCTGTGCAGAAGGCTGAGTTTATCTCAGGTTATGCATCCATGCTCTTCCGTAACTTTCTTGCTCTTACAGAGACCTGGATCACCCCAGAAAACACTGCCACACCCGCAGCTCTGTCTGATGCGTACTCTTTCTCTCACACTCCCAGAGCTGCGAGGCGGGGCGGTGGTACTGGCCTGCTGATTTCCAAGGACTGGAAATACTCTCTTTGTTCCCTCTTGCAATTCTCTCCCTCCTCCTTTGAATTTCATGTTGTCACTGTCTCTCACCCAGTCAAGCTCACCATCGCTGTAGTTTATCGCCCACCAGGCCCTATTGGGGACTTCCTGGAAGAGCTGGACACTCTTGTCTCTCACTTCCCTGATGATGGCTCCGGCCTCACCCTTCTCGGTGATTTCAACATCCAGACAGAGAAGCTTCACCCTCTTGTTTCTCTTCTCTCCTCCTTCGACCTTGCTCTCTCCCCATCTCCTCCTACCCACAAGGCTGGCAACACACTGGACCATATCTTCACCAGACACTGTTCTAGCGCCAACCTCTCTGTCACTCCTCTTCATCTCTCTGACCACTACTTCATGTCCTACACCCTCTCCCTCTCTTCTCCTCCCTCCCGACCTTCCCCCACCCACTTGGTATCTTCTCGTCCCAATCTCCGCTCTCTCTCCCCCACTGACTTCTCCTCTTCTGTTCTCTCTGCTCTGCCTGCCCCTGAATCTTTTTCTCTTCTTTCCCCTGACACTTCTACTGATCTTCTTCTCTCCACCCTGTCCTCCTCTCTGGACAAACTCTGTCCCCTCACCTCCAGGCCTGCACGCTCAGCTCCACCTGCCCCATGGCTGTCGGACTCAGTGCGTACTGAGAGGCTGAGCGTGAGGGCGGCCGAGCGCAAATGGAGGAAAAGTAAACTTCCTGAAGACCTTCTTGCCTTCCAGTCCTTGCTTTCCACTTTTTCCTCCTCTCTCTCTGCTGCAAAAACTGCCTTCTTCTGTAACAAAATTCAAACTTCTGCTTCCAACCCCAAAAAACTCTTCCAAACTTTCTCATCCCTCCTCCAACCCCATCCCCTCTCCCCTCCTCCTCCCTCCTCCCTGACGATTTCGCCGACTTCTTTGACAAGAAGGTTAACGATATCCGATCTTCCTTCCCTCACCTCCCACCTGTCCACACCACCCACACCTGTCGCCCTCCCACTCCTCCCTCCCTACCACCTTCTCCCTCACCTCCCTCTCTGTCCCACTTCTCTCCCCTCTCTGCAAATGAGGTCCTCCACCTTGTAACATCCAGCCGCCCCACCACATGTTCCCTTGACCCAGTCCCTTCCCCTCTCCTTCATTCTGCTGCACCTCATCTTCTTCCTTACCTGACCCACCTCATTAACAGCTTCAGCTTTCAGGACTGCCAGAGTCACTCCTCTTCTAAAGAAACCAGCTCTTGACCCTTCAGAGATCAAGAATTACAGACCGGTATCCCTTCTACCCTTTCTGTCCAAAACCCTTGAACGTGCTGTCTTCAAACAACTGTCCTCTTACCTCCACCAGAACAACCTCTTGGATCCCTACCAGTCCGGGTTCAAGGTGGGCCACTCAACTGAGACGGCCCTCCTAGCAGTAACTGAGTCACTCCAAACTGCTCGAGCTAACTCTCTCTCCTCTGTCCTGATTCTCCTGGACCTGTCTGCAGCATTTGACACAGTGAACCACGACATCCTTCTCTCTACCCTGGAGGGAATGGGGGTTTCTGGCTCTGCACTCTCCATGTTCTCATCCTACCTGACAGATCGCTTCTACCAGGTCACACTGAGAGGGTCTGTGTCGAAGCCACGTAGGCTCACTACCGGGGTTCCCCAAGGTTCGGTCCTGGGTCCTCTTCTTTTCTCCCTCTACACATCATCTCTTCGTTCTGTCATCCACTCCCATAACTTTTCCTACCACTGCTATGCAGACGACACCCAGCTGATTCTGTCTTTTCCCCCTTCTGACACCCAAGTGGAAGCACGCATTGCTGCGTGCCTGGCAGACATCTCGGGGTGGATGTCGATGCACCACCTTAAGCTCAACCTGGACAAGACTGAGCTGGTGTTTCTCCCGGGGAAGGGCTGCCCATTCAGAGACCTGGCCATCACCATGGATGACTCTGTGGTGACATCAACCCGGACCGCGAGGAATCTGGGTGTGACCCTGGACGACAAACTGTCGTTCTCGCCAAACATCGCATCAGTGACCCGTTCCTGCCGATTCCTCCTCTACAACATCCGGAGGATTCGCCCCTTTCTCACCGACAAGGCAGCACAGGTGCTCATCCAGGCTCTTGTCATCTCCCGCCTGGACTACTGCAACTCCCTCCTTGCTGGCGCCCCGGCTTCTGCCATCAGATCTCTGGAGCTGGTTCAGAAAGCTGCTGCTCGTCTGGTGGTCAACCTCCCAAAGTTCTCCCACACCACTCCCCTTCTCCGCTCTCTACACTGGCTCCCTGTAGCTGCTCGCATCCAGTTTAAGACTCTGGTGCTGGCCTACAGGGCAGTGGAAGGAACAGCTCCTTCATACCTCCAGGCTATGGTCAAGCCCTACACCCCCGCCCGACCACTTCGCTCTGCGGCCACCAGGCGCCTGGCTGCCCCGTCACTCAGGGGTCCCTGCGCACGATCGACACGGTCACGGCTTTTCTCTGTTCTGGCACCCCGATGGTGGAACGATCTCCCGACTGATATCAGGACAGCTGAGTCGCTGCCCATCTTTCGCCGTAGGCTGAAAACCCACCTCTTCAGGAAAAACTACCCTGATCCGCCCTCTTAGGACAGCATCTGCGCCGTCCTAGTTCCTTACGCACTTATTGTTTCCTCCACCACTGGCACCCTCTATATTTTCATTACCCCCTACCCGAACCAGGGTTTGAATCCCATTCCTGCTTATCTTACCTCTTTTATTTCTTCCCCTACCTGAACCAGGGTTTGCATCCCATT
The DNA here is from genome assembly GCF_027942865.1 of Odontesthes bonariensis. Taxonomy (NCBI): domain Eukaryota; kingdom Metazoa; phylum Chordata; class Actinopteri; order Atheriniformes; family Atherinopsidae; genus Odontesthes; species Odontesthes bonariensis. Next base: position 30,434,586 of record NC_134529.1, on the reverse strand, counting down.
CCTGCTTTTCTTACCTCTTTTATGTCTTCCCCTACCCGAACCAGGGTTTGCATCCCATTCCTGCTTTTCTTACCTCTTTTATTTCTTCCCCTACCCGAACCAGGGTTTGTATCCCCACCCCGCTGTGACTGGTGTGCAGTTGGTGAGAGGCTGGTTGGTTATCGCACTTACTCTAGCACTAGTTTTGCTCTTAGCTGTTTGGTATTAGAAGGAGATGCACTTATGATTTCTTGTGACCTGAAGTTCTTTTGCCTACCGATGTTGAACGCACTTATTGTAAGTCGCTTTGGTTAAAAGCGTCTGCAAAATGACCGTAATGTAATGTAATGTAATGTCCCAAGAGCCAGCTTCAGTAGCCGAGGATCAGACCGCCAAGGTCCCTGCCTTCGGTTGCTGCCCAGCTCACACTGCACCTGACCCCCATGGCCCCTCCCACGGGTGGTGAGCCTGTCGGAAGGGGGACCCGTGTCGTTTCTTCGGGCTGTGCCCGACCGAGCCCCACGGGCACAGACCCGGCCACCAGGCGCTCGCCGGCGGGCCCCACCCCTGGGCCTGGCTCCGGGGGGGGGGCCCTGGTGACCCGCGTCCGGGCAAGGGAACACGGTATCCAAAAATATCACTCATCATAGGGGTTTTGTGAGCTGTTCTTTGTCTGGTCCCTCATCTAGGATCCGTTTGCCATGGGTGACCCTACCAGGGGCTTAAAGCCCCAGACAACATAGCTCCCAGACTCATTGGGGCACGCAAACCCCCCCACCACGGTAAGGTGACAGCTCAAGGGGGAGATGGTTCTAAATGAAGTTTTCAAATCTGACTATACAGAAATGAGTTTGATTCTGAATATGCTTCAATAATTTTTCTCTATCATTTTGTTTTAATCATTAAAAAGAATGTAGTAAAAAAACAACCAAGTAATGACAGGTGTATGTATTCCAACAAATGAAAAATCAACTTTGATATAGATTTCTGAGTTTACGGGGTGCACTTGAATGCACCATAAATCCGCTCACACGCTTTACCGTACGACGCGATGTAAACGGGCACTCGATTTTCAAGTGTAGCTAGCGCGACTGTGCCTCTCCGAAGCGCAGATGGCGTGACCGCAGTAAGTTTCACATCTTTCTGACACACTTTGAAGATATTCCAGACAGGAGAGGTCATGTTGTCGAGATGCACTGTAGAGGTTTTGCCTGTTCGGTTCTGTACACACGTCACGTACCACATTAGAAAGTGGTCGCTAGTAATTTACGTCACATGATCGGTTTTTTGATCGGCATATTTTTCCGATCGCCGATCAGGCTATTTTTGGGCATTATGTATATAATCATGTTTTTCTGAAGAAGGCTTTCAATGCATTGCCTTTCTGTACCTATTTAATGGTTATATATTCTTTATTGTCCCATTTTCCGACCTAAGTTTGTACTCATAAGCATTCGTTCAATTCAATTCAATTCATTTTTATTTATATAGCGCCAAATACATTAAATGTCATCTCAAGGCACTTGAATAATAAAGTCCAATTCAAGCCAATTGGAATTGAATTAATTGTAATCATAATTACTTATAAAATAATCCAATTCATTCATCTAGAGCCAATTCAAAAACAATTTCCTAGCTAAGGAAACCAACAGATTGCAACAAAACTTGTCTTCAGTCCAATCTCCCGTCCTGAGCGTGCCTGAGGCGACTGTTAAGAGAAACGACTCCCTTTGAACAGGAACAAACCTCTGGCAGAACCAGAACCAGGAAGGGTACCCATCCGCCTCCACCAGCTGGGGTTTGAGAGGACAGAAAAGGGGGGACAACAAACACTGTAACACCATTCAAAGGATACCCGTTGGAACAGGGAAACACGAGTTAATGACCACAATAATTTCACATGTACATAAAGAGAGTAAAGTGAGGAAAGGTGTGACAGATGAGGCCCCCCAGCAGTCTGGGCCTATAGCAGCTTAACTATGGGATGTTTCAGGATCACCTGAGCCATCCCTAACTATAAGCTTTATCAAAAAGGAAAGTTTTAAGCCTGGTCTTAAAAGTGTAAAGGGTGTCTGCTTCCTGAATCCAAACTGGCAGTTGGTTCCACAGAGAGGGGCCTGATAACTGAAGGCTCTGCCTCCCAAACTGGCAGCTTATTCCACAAGAGAGGGGCCTGATAACTGAAGGCTCTGCCTCCCAAACTGGTAGCTGGTTCCACAAGAGAGGGGCCTGATAACTGAAGGCTCTGCCTCCCATTCTACTTTTAGAAACTCTGGGAACCTCAAGTAAACCTGCAGTTTGGGAACGAAGTGCTCTGTTAGGAAAACATCTTACAATGAGATCTTTAAGATATGATGGAGCTCGGTCATTAAGAGCTTTATATGTGAGGAGAAGAATCTTAAATTCTATTCTGAATTTAACAGGGAGCCAATGAAGAGAAGCTAAAACTGGAGAAATATGATCTCTGCTGTTAGTTCTCATCAGAACTCTGGCTGCAGCATTTTGGATCAACTGGAGGCTTTTCAGAGAATATGTGGAACAGCCCAATAATAAAGAATTACAGCAGTCCAATCCTGAAGTAATAAATGTATGGACTAGTTTTTCAGCATCACTCTGAGACAAGATGTTCCTGATTTTAACAATATTACGAAGATGAAAGAAAGCAGTCCTAGAAACCTGTTTTATATGCGAGTCAAATGATAAATTCTGGTCAAAAATAACTCCAAGGTTCCTCACTTTAGAACGAGAAGCCGAGGAAATACCATCTAGAACAGGGGTCAGGAACCTATGGCTCGCGAACCAGGTGTGGCTCTTTTGATGATTGCATCGGGCTCGCAGCTTTTCAGATAAAACATAAAATATTATTACTTGTTTTAATCCATCCATCGATTTTCCACTACTCAAGTCCTGTTCAGGGCTGTAGTTGGCTGCAGGAGCAATTGTCCATTATTTTAATTGGATGATAAAGCCTACGTTGCCCGTTGCTGGGTAAACAGGTAAACACGCCCTTTTGAATCAGTCTGCTCGGTCATTACCTCAAAGCTAACCCTTCGACGAAGAAGATGGCGAAAAGAAAAAAAGATGATGATTATCGTACATTTCAGGACGAATGGACTGAAGAATTCGCCTTTGTGGAGAGAGCAGGTTCTGCGGTGTGCCTAATTTGCAATGACAAAATTCCAATGATGAAACGGTCGAATGTAAAGCGGCACTTCGACACACGGCATGCTACCTTTGCATCAAAATACCCTGCGGGAGACAGCAGGAAGAAAGCGTGTCAAGAGCTACTGAGCAGGGTGCAAGCTAGCCAGCAGCAACTCCGCGTATGGACCCAGCAAGGTGACTATAATTCCGCTAGTTTTGCTGGATCTTTAGCAATAGTGAGGAACGGAAAACCATTCACAGATGGCAAGTATGCTAAAACGTTCATGCTGGATGTAGCCAATGAACTTTTTGATGATCTTCCAAACAAAGACAAGATAATCAAACGGATACAAGACATGCCTCTGTCGGCAAGAACTGTTCATGATCGTACCATCATGATGGCAAACCAAGTGGAGGAAACGCAAGTGAAGGACATAAATGCAGCGCCATTCTTTTCCCTGGCTTTGGATGAGTCAACAGACGTAAGTCATTTGTCGCAGTTCAGTGTGATCGCAAGATATGCTGCTGTTGACACACTGCGCGAAGAAAGTCTTGCTTTTCTGCCATTAAAAGGGTCCACAACAGGTGAAGATTTATTCAAGTCTTTCATGGAGTTCGCTCGTGAAAAAAATCTACCTATGGATAAACTTCTCTCAGTGTGGTGCTCCGTGTATGGTGGGGAAAAACAAAGGATTTGTGGTGCGTCTCCGTGAACATGAAAATAGACCCATCCTAAGTTTCCATTGTATTCTACACCAGGAGGCACTTTGTGCTTAGATGTGTGACGGGCAGCTTGGCGAAGTGATGTCGCTGGTCATTCGTGTGATCAACTTTATTGTTGCCCGAGCCTAAAATGATCGCCAGTTTAAAACACTGCTGGATGAAGTTGGAAATAACTATCACGGTCTGCTTTTGCACAGCAATGTGCGTTGGTTGTCAAGAGGGAAGGTGCTCAGCCGTTTTGCGGCTTGCCTGAACGAAATCCGGACTTTCTTTGAAATGAAAGGCATTGAGCATCCTGAGCTAGCCGAAACTGAGTGGCTCCTCAAGTTTTACTATCTCGTGGATATGACTGATCATCTGAACCAGCTCAACGTGAAAATGCAAGGCATTGGAAATACAGTGTTATCCCTTCAACACGCCGTGTTTGCTTTTGAAAACAAGCTGGAGCTCTTTATCATGGATCTTAAAACAGGTCATTTATTACATTTTGAAAAACTGAGACAATTTAAAGATGCATGCACAGCAAGTGAGCCCACTCAAAACTTTGATCTCCACTAGCTAGCTGGCTTCACCTACAGTCGTTCAAAGCACGCTTTGGAGAATTTCGTGAGCACACTCGTCTTTTTAAGTTCATCACCCATCCAAACGAGTGTTCACTGAACACAGCTGACCTGAGTTACATTCCTGATGTCTCCCTCAGAGATTTTGAAGCAGAAGTGGCTGACCTGAAGGCCTCAGACATGTGGGTGAATAAGTTCAAGTCACTGAATGAAGATTTGGAAAGAATCGCACGACAGAAAGCGGAGTTGGTGAGCAAGCACATGTGGACAGAAATGAAAAAACTTCAACCCGAAGACCAGCTGATTATCAAAACTTGGAACGCGCTTCCTGTCACATACGACACACTGAAGCGTGTGAGTATTGCTGTATTGACCATGTTTGGATCTACGTATTCATGTGAGCAGTCATTTTCACATCTTAAAAACATCAAGTCCAACCTACGATCACGTTTAACGGATGAAAGCCTCAACGCCTGCATGAAGCTTAACCTCACCAAGTACCAACCAGACTACAAAGCCATCAGCAAATCCATGCAGCACCAGAAGTCGCATTAATGGTGAGTATTATAACAACACTTTTTAAAAGAATAACTTCAGAGGCTTATTATACTCACATTTAAAGGAATACCTGGCTCAGCAGAGCTCGGACTCTTTGTCAGACTGGCTACAGCGCTGAAGAGAAACCTGGGATTATTCTTATTCTCTTCTATCAATGATGAATAATAAGCAGTTCTAGCTTTACGAAGGGCTTTCTTATACGTTATTAAACTATCTTTCCAGACTAAATGAGACTCTTCTAAATTAGAGGAATGCCACTGTCTCTCCAGCTTTCTTGCAGTCTGCTTTAAAGCAGCTGTGAATTATACCAAGGAGCCAGCCTCTTCTGACTGATTACCTTCCTTTTCAGAGGGGCAACATTGTCCAGTGCTGTACGCATTGAAACTATAGTGCCGTCAACAAGAGAGTCAAGTGTTGCTGGAGTAAAGTTTAGGTAGTCGTCCTCTGTCATATCTGCACATGGCAGTGAAGAAAAGGATGATGGAATTAATTCTTTAAATCTGGTTACAGCATCCTCTGATAGACACCTTCTATATGTAAATTTCTTCTCAGAAACTGTATAGTCAAGTAATGTAAACTCAAAGGTTATCAAAAAATGGTCAGATAGGACAGGGTTATGAGGGAACACTGTTAACTGTTCACTCTCAATGCCATAAGTCAGCACAAGATCAAGGGTGTGATTAAGGCAGTGAGTCGGTCTGTGAACACTCTGAGAAAATCCAATAGAGTCCAATATAGAATTAAAGTTCATATTCAGGCTGTCATTTTCAACATCTACATGAATATTAAAGTCACCCACTACAATGACTTTATCTGTACTCAGCACTAACTGGGATAAAAACTCTGAGCATTCAGACAGAAACTCAGAATAAGGGCCAGGTGGACAATACACAACAACAAACACAAGAGGTTTCTGTGATTTCCACTTTGCGTGGTAAAAACTGAGAATCAGAGATTCAAAAGAGCTCAAACTAATCTTGGGTCTGGGACTGATTAGTAACCCTGATCTGAAGATAGCTGCCACTCCTCCTCCTCTGCCTGTGGTTCCAGGAACGTGAACATTTAAACAGTCAGAGGGAGTTGCTTCATTAATGCTAACATGATCCTCCTGCTGCAGCCAGGTTTCTGTAAGACAAAATATATCAATATGATGATCACAAATCAACTCTTTCACTAACAGATAATTGGAAAGGAGAGATCTGATATTCAGCAAACCACATTTAATAGTTTGATGTTTTTGTTCAGTTAAAGTTTTTGTTTTAATTTTTTTTGCATAAGAGGATTTGCTCCTTTTGTGTTAATCGATTGGGTGGGTAGCAGCAGGTGGGAAGCTGCAGAGAAGTGTGTAAGACTACAACTCTGCATTCTGCATCCTGGTCTGAGCCCTTGGTTGTCATGTTTTAGGGTGACAAATAAATTCGTCCATATTTCTAGAAATGAGAGGAGCTCCTTCCAAAGTGGGATGGATGCCGTCTCTCCTCATCAGACCAGGTTTTCTCCAGAAAGATTGCCAATTATCTATGTAGCCCACGTTGTTTGCTGGACACCATCTAGACAACAAGCGATTGTAGGACGACATGCGGCTAAACATGTCATCACTGGTCAGATTTGGCAGGGGTCCAGAGAAAACTACGGAGTCCGACATTGTTTTGGCAAAATTACACACCGATGCAACATTAATTTTAGTGACCTCCGATTGGCGTAACCGGGTGTCATTAACGCCGATGTGAATAACTATTTTACCATATTTACGCTTATCCTTAGCCAGCAGTTTTAAATAGGATTCTACGTCGCCCGCTCTGGCCCCTGGAATGCATTTGACTATGATTGCTGGTGCCTCAAATGCCACGTTTCTGACTATAGAGCTGCCAATTACCAGGGTTTTGTCCTCAGCGGGTGTGTCGCTGAGTGGGGAAAATCTGTTTGAAGCGTGGACAGGTCGATGGTGAACAACGGGCTTGACTTTAGAGCTATGCCTCTTCCTGACAGTCACCCAGCCACCCTGTGATCCCGGCAGTTTGGATTCTGCCTGGGGGCGGCTAATCAAGCTAGCTACGCTAGGTGGCTCCGCATTGACTAAAGGGACCTGGCTCGCTATCGGTTGATTTTCAACAGTGCAGAGTCGAGCTTCCAATTCAGATAACCTCGCCGCCAAAACTACAAAAAGACCACATTTGTTACATGTACCATTATCGCCATGGTTGCCATGGCGAGAGGACGCTGGCGTATTTTGGCTGCCGATTCTCCCTCTAAAAGCTCTTTCTTTTGCTGTTGTTGTTTTTTTTATATATTTTTTTTCGTCACTGCTTCCAGTAGCTACCTATTTTTTAAAATCTGCTTCTCAACCCGCTGATCAAAGCTAACTATTACGAAATTATTACGGACTACCTACCTCCCTGGATCTCACAAAACAAACTCACACGGTGTTGCTGGGCAACTGCTTCAAAACCCCTCTCGGTGCGTTAGCTCGGTCACTTACCGATGTTGAAGGACTTCTACCTTTGGATCCATCGCCGTAACCTGGTTAAAGCTAAACCCGGAGGGGCCTCCACTTGTACCGGTGTGGCTAAACTGGCCCTCTCTACTGGCCGTGGCCGCTGCCTTCCTTTCCGAGCTATCCCTAGCTCCCGTTCAGCAGACATCTTCCATCACCACTCGGTTGAGGGTAGAGATCCGGGCAGATTTCCATCTGTCTCGGTGCGGTTAGCCCCTGGCTGGCTGGGACCGCTGCCTCCGACCCAAGCAGGCTCCCTGAGCTGGCCGGCTTTGCGTTTGTCTGTGCCTGAATTGATTTCGGCCTCCGGCCTGACGGGCCCAGGCGGGCTGGTCTCTCCATCTGCCATGCTGTGGCTGTTGGTCCTGGTCCATCATCTGTCTTTTTGCGCTTTGCAGCCGCCGTCCACCTCCAGCAGTGTTTGCCTCCTCACAGCATCGGTCATGGAGCTCCGCTATACATCCATGCAGCTCCGCCAGCTGATTCCCCAGTTGCCCCCTTCCACTGAGCTCACCGCCACACTGGAACTGCACCGACTTCTTCTCCGTCCTCGCTACATTCACCGAGGCTCCCGCCGCAAGTTTGTTTTTGGTTCCGCCACCATGGGCGGGATTCCGTCGCTGTGGTCTGACCGCAGCTCACGCACCGGCTCCCGCACCGGCTCCCGCACTTCCTCATCGCGTCATCACAACAACACACTTCATCAGAACGGGCCAAACGCCAACACCTGTAACCTCCGCCCTATCCCTACTTCTGCCCCATCAATTCCAAAACAAAAGTACCTGAAACTCACCCTCTTCAACACAAGATCCCTCAACATAAAAGTCTCATTCTCAATGAATTTATCATCGACAAACAACTCAACCTTCTCTGTCTAAACGAAACCTGGCAAAAACCCTTGGATTACTTTTCACTCAACCAAACTACCCCTGCTGGATTTTCATACCTGGACAACCCACGTTCCGAGGGCAAAGGAGGGGGCATTGCTGCCATCTACCATCACAGCCTCCAACCCCGCCCACTCTCCATCCCTGCCGCTAAATCTTTTGAACACCTGGCTTTCAAACTCCCTGGCCCTAAACCTCTCATAATTTTAATTATCTACCACCCCCCCAAGCCCAATCCATTATTCCTATCAGACCTCTCTGAATTCATCACTGCACTGTCCTCCATCTCGCCATCTGTTTTACTCCATGGTGATTTCAACCTCCACATTGACTCCCCGGACTGTAAACATGCCATGGACTTTCTGGACCTACTCAACTGCTTCAGCTTCACCCAACACATCAATTTCCCCACCCATAACCGTGGACACATCCTAGATCTGGTTTGCTCTACCGGCCTCCACATACACAACATCTCCAGCACCGACCTCTCCATCTCCGACCACCTGGCCATCACACTCGCTATTGACATTCCCGCCCCCCAACCAAAACAGGACCGCACAATAACTTTCCGCAACCTGAAGTCCGTCTGCCCAGTCGCTCTCTCCACCTGAATATCTAGCACTCTGTCCGGCCTCCCCCTCTCTACCAATCCAATCCCCATGGACCTCGTCAACATCTACAACAACACGCTGTCTACCTTTCTCAATAAACTGGCCCCCCTGAAAACCAAAACTGTCACTTTCATTCACTCATCCCGTGGTTCACCCCGGAACTTCACAAACTCAAAAAACAACTCAGACAGTTAGAACGATTAATCAAGAAAACCGGTCTCACAGTTCACGCCCTCGCCTACAAAGATCTCATGCACCTCTACAAATCTGCACTTAACAAAGCCGGCTCTGTTTACTATTCTGGCATCATTCACTCTGGATCCTCCAACCCACGCACTCTCTTTTCAACAATAAACAAACTGTCAAACCCCAGGTAAATATCTCATCCACATTCACCCCGGAGAAATGCAACGACCTCCTATCATTTTTCCATTCTAAGATTGATAATATACACAACCAGCTCATCACCTCCACTGCCACCACCCCCAACTCTGAACCTCCATTTCCCTCATCCCCCGACCACCAGCTTTCCATTTTCTCCCCCATAACCACAGCCGACCTCTCCAAAATACTCTCCACCATGAAATCATCCACCTCCCCTCTGGACCCCATGCCTTCTGAGCTTGTCAAAGCCTGATTCACCTCCCTCGCCCCACTCATCACGGACACCATCAACTCCTCCCTTACCTCCGGCACCGTCCCCTCTCCTCTTAAACTTGCTGCCATCACCCCCCTCCTTAAAAAACCTGGCCTTGACCCTGACGACCCCAAGAATTTAAAGGCCCATCTCCAACCTCCCATTCCTCTCAAAAATTCTGGAAAGAGTCGTCGCAGCACAATTAAAGCAATACCTCCTCTCCAATAACCTGTACGAAACATTCCAATCTGGCTTCAGAACCCATCACAGTACCGAAACAGCACTTTTAAAAGTCACCAATGACCTCCTACTATCCTCCGACTCCGGCTCCCTCACCATTCTCCTCCTCCTCGACCTCAGTGCTGCCTTTGACACCATCAATCACTCCATCCTCAACCGTCTGCAAGCCATTGGCATCATCAACTCCGCTCTCTCCTGGTTCACCTCCAACCTATCTGAAAGACTCCACTACATCTCCATCAACAACCACAAATCCCTCACCACCCCTGTCTCACACGGAGTTCCCCAAGGCTCAGTGCTCGGACCAATCCTCTTCATCCTCTACATGCTCCCACTAGGTCACATCATCCGCCACCATGGTCTTCACTTCCACTGTTACGCCGACGATACCCACCACTGCCATTACTCCTGCCATTCTCTCCACCCTCACCAATTGCCTAACTGACATCAAAGCCTGGATGAATCACAACTTCCTCAAACTCAACAGCAATAAAACTGAAATTATCATTTTTGGCCCAAAATCCACCCTCCCCACCTCCCAGCATTTCTCACTCTGCATTGATGGTCACTCCGTCACTCCCTCCCCCCTGGTCAGAAATCTCGGCATCATCATGGACCCCACATTCTCCTTCAAATCCCACATGAACCAGGTTACCAAAATAGCCTTCTTCCACCTCCGCAACATTGCACGCCTTCGCCCTACTCTCTCCCCCTCAGCTGCCGAAACACTCGTCCATGCCTTCATCACCTCCAGACTCGACTACTGCAATAGCATCCTGTATGGCCTCCCCTCCCCTGCTCTTCAAAAACTGCAATATGTTCAAATCTCGGCCGCCCGACTGCTCACTCACTCCCCCTCCAGAGAACACATCACTCCCATCCTTCATCTACTTCACTGCCTTCCAATAAAACAGCGAATCAACTTCAAGATCCTTCTCATCACCTACAAAGCCCTCAATAACCTTGCACCTCCATACCTTACAAACCTCCTCCACCCCTACTCCCCCACTCGACATCTCCGCTCCTCTGATGCAAACCTCCTCACTCCCATCACCAAGACCAAGTACCGCACCCTTGGGGACAGAGCGTTCTCCATCGCTGCCCCTACCCTTTGGAACTCCCTGCCCCCCGCCATCCGGAACTCCAATACACTCCCCTCATTCAAAAGCCAGCTAAAAACCCACCTGTTCAAAATCACCTACAACACCTGAAAAAATGTTCCTCTCCCCCCCCCCCTTATGTAAAGCATCTTTGAGCATTTGGAAAAGCGCTATATAAAACTTATATATTATTATTGTTATCGCTAAAGGAGGCAGAGGAGTAACTAAACATCTGACACACGGAGCAGGTGGAAGCAGGAGATGGAGGGAGAGAACTGGTAGCCATGCTAAGCTATAGAACCAGACACACCGCTAAAAAGTGAGAATAAAGATTAAAGATCTGTAGGAGTGTGTTAGAACGGTAAGCTATAGAGTTAACTATACAAAATTATGTAAGTTATAGGTAGAAATAAAGTGATTATCAGTAGTCCAAGAGGAGCAAGAAATCCCACAGTACACAAGCAAGGTAACAGAAAGTGATGCAATAAGTCTTACCACAAAGCAAAACGTCACCAGCTCCATTCATTGCTTTATCAATGTACAAACAAGAACTCAATAGAGGGCTTGTGGGGAGGCAGCTGGCTATAATATTCACTGAAGTTAGAATCTTGCAGGAAACCTCTTTGCACCTCTTTGTTTTACCTTGGTTATGACTGTTTCAATTAATCCTGTCACCTTCTCTTTAACACCTGCCCTGTCCGGGGGTTCAGTCAATGAGATTGTCAGTAGTTTTAATGCTAAAATGTTAAATGTTATGGATGCTATTGCTCCCATTAAGGTGAAGGTTATCTCTGGAAGGAAGAAGTCTCCATGGCGAAATTCCACACTGGTGAAAAATGGGAAAAGAGTGTTGGAAAGCTGAGCGCAGATGGAGAAAAACAAATCTCCAGGTTCATTATAACATCTATAAAGAGAAACTTCACTCTTATAATTTACAACTGAGGAATGCAAGAAAGTCCTACTTCTCTGACATCATCACCAAAAATAGTCCTAATGCTCGGGCCGTATTGGTTACAGCTGACAGGCTAACAAACCCTCCTGTGTTAGTGGCAACTGAACTTCATTCCATTATGGCCTGCAATGACTTTGCCAAATTCTTCACAGACACCAGTGTTTCCCACACATAGACTAATTCGTGGCGGTGCGCCACAGATTAAACACCGCCCGCCACATATTGCGTTTCGTTATTATTATTTTTTAACGCTATTTAAAAAATACTCGTATTCGTTAAGCTGCATTTCATTTCCCTGCTCTACCTCCGTCTCTCTGTCCCTCGCGTCTCTCTCGCATAGCCTACTCATACACACAGCCCCTCCCCTCCGTGCTTCCCTGGAAGCGTGGAAGTTTGCTAGCTTCAGCGTCGCGTTAGATTAGCTCAAACGAAAGAATTCACGAAAGGTTGGTATCACGTGCACCTTATAAAATCACACATTAAAAAGTCCTATAAAAATATTTTATATTTTTAATACAATGTTGTCCCGTCCCGTCCCGTCCCATAGCAAACAAGCATTACGCCTTCTTTATAAAGTTAACTAGTCGCAAGTTTGCCGTAAAAAAAAAAAAAAAAAATGTAGTTGGGTTTGTCGAGGTCAAAACGCTAGCAGCTGTGTATCAAATAAAGTAGGTTTTTTAAACTCTTACACTGAATGTTTGCTGCTTCAATCCAGATGAGTATTGAAAAATATTTTCCGCGATTGAAAGAGAGAAGTGCGTGTTGAGGATGAGGACCAGCCTGAACCGGAGGTATCAGTCTGAAACAGCTGAACAGTCCGACCAGTGTAATTAGCTATGTTATTAATTTGTTTACAATGAAGATGTGAAAATCTGCAGATAAGCCGCACCTGTGTCACCCACCGTGAGACAGGTGTCACACAACCTTACGTTCCCCATAATTTTCCTTGATGGAGAAATTATCCAGGTTCTTAAGTCCCAATGTGACTTATATGTCACATTACAGATCTCTGACAGTGGGGGGTGGTATTTTGGAAAAAAATTCTGAAATGGGTTCTATGTGGTCCATTTAGAATTTTAATTTAAGTAGAAATGGGTCTGGGTTCTTATGGGTTAATACAATAAAGTTCTGTGTGACCAATTATTAACGAAGGAATTATTTTGAAGAATTTTTTACCCCAAGACACAAATGAACAACTACAGGCCTATCTCAGAACTCCCATTTTTAAGTAAGATCATTGAAAAAGCGGTTTTTCAACAGCTTAATTACTTTTTAAAACAAAATAACTCTTATGACACCTTCCAGTCAGGTTTTAGACAGCACCACAGCACTGAGACTGCTCTGACCAAAGTGTTTAACGACATATGTCTGAATACAGACGGTGGAAAAATGTCAGTCTTAGTTTTACTGGATCTCAGTGCTGCATTTGATACAGTTGACCACAATATATTACTGAAACGACTGGAAAACTGGGCGGGTCTTTCCGGAAATGTACTAAACTGGTTCAAAACATACTTAGAGAACAGGAAGTACTTTGTGTCAATAGGTAACTTTACATCTGAGCACACAAGAGTCACATGTGGAGTTCCCCAAGAGTCCATCCTAGGACCTCTTCTGTTTAGTATCTACATGCTCCCAGTGGCACAGATTATATAAAACAACTAAATAAACTACCATAGCTATGCAGATGACACGCAGATATACATTACAATGTCACCAGGACACCGAGGCCCTATACAGGCTCTTGGTAAATGCATTGAGGAGATTAATGACTGGATGTGCCACAACTTTCTCCAGCTAAACAAAAACAAAACTGAGGTAATTGTCTTTGGAGGCAAAGAGAAACGATTACAGGTCACCACAGAACTTCAATCTATACACCTAGAAACTACCAACCAGGCCAGAAATCTGGGTGTAGTGATGGACTCAGACCTAAATTTGGAAAAACACATTAAGGCAGTAACAAAGTCAGCCTACTATCACCTTAAGAATATATCAAGGTTAAAGGATCTGATGTGTCAGCAGGACCTGGAAAAACTAGTCCATGCATTCATCTTCAGTAGGCTTGATTACTGTAACAGCATCTTGACCGGTCTACCTAAAATGTCAGTTAGACAACTGCAGCTTATTCAGCACTCTGCTGCTCGAGTCCTCACTATGACCGGCTGCCTGTCCATCAGAGGATAGACTTTAAAGTTCTGATGCTGGTCTATACAGCTCTGAATGGTCTAGGACCAAAATACATGAGTGACCTCCTGACCCAGTATGAACCTTCCAGACCCCTCAGGTCATCTGGATCCGGTCTTCTATCAGTTCCCAGAGTCAGAACCAGACATGGAGAAGCTGCATTCAGCTTCTATGCTCCACATGTCTGGAACAAACTCCCAGAAAGCCTCAGATCAGCTGAAACACTCAGTGTATTTAAGTCCAGGGTGAAGACACACCTATTTTCAGATGCATTTAAAAAAGCTCCAAATCTGAAGCTTGATCACATTTTAACTACTGATTTTATCTGATTTTATCTATTGTTGTTATTTCTTTCTTTTTTGTTTAAAATTTAAATCATGCTTTTTATTTCTAATGTTTTAATGTCTCTGTAAAGCACTTTGAATCGCCTTGTAGTTGAATTGTGCTATACAAATAAACTTGCCTTGCCTAATGGGTTTTTCCCCACATTTCAATTCAGTTTTATTCATATAGCACCAAATCACAACATTGTCATGTCAAGGCACTTCATAGATACAATACAATCATAATCAAACAAAATCCAAATAATTTAATTCCAAATTTGTCCAATTCATACATACAGCGCCAATTAAAAGAAAGTTGCCTAGCTAAGGAAACCAACAGATTGCATCGAAACTTCTCTTCGATCCAATCCCCCATCCTGAGCGTGCACAAGGTGACTGTGGAAAGAAAAAACTTCCTTTTAACAGGATGAAACCTCCATCAGAACCAGGAAGAGTGGCCATCTCCCCAGACTGGCTGGGGGTTGAGAGGACAGAAAAGAGGGGACAACAAGCACAATAACACCAGGCCAGGGATACCTGCTGTGGAAGAGTAGCACAAGTTAATGACAATAATAATGTTTTATGTACATGGAGACTGAAAGAGAGTACATTGAGGAAAGGTACATCATGGGAGGTTCCCCAGCAGTCAAGGCCTATAGCAGCATAACTATAGGAAGTTTCAGGGTTAGCTGAGCTATCCCCAACTATAAGCTTTATCAAAAAGGAAAGTTTTAAATCATAATGGCAGCTGGTTCTTCAAGAGAGGGGCCTGATAATCATTGGACAATGTTGCCCCTCTGAAAAAGAAGGTAATTGGTCAGAAGAAGCTGGCTGTTTGGTTTACTTCACAGATGTGTGCTTCAAAGCAGACTACAACAAAGCTGGAAAGAAAATATCTTTCCACTACTTTAGAATGATCTCAATTAGCCTGGAAAGATAGTTCAATAACAAATAATAAAACCCTTAGAAAAACTGCTTTTCTAAGGGCGGCTGGACCGGGGTTGTCCGGGTGGCACCTGGCTCTCGTCTTGGCTCATGGGCTATTCTGCCCCTACGACGGAGGGTTGGGCTGTCTGCTCTTCTCCACCCCAGAGAGAAGGGGACCATCTCCTGGGTCCAGGGATAGGCTGCCCCTTTGGGGCACGTCACCTGGACCTGGGAGTAAAGAGTGTGTATGGGGGTGTGAGTAGGTGTGTTATGTCCTTTTTTGTCTGTATTTATGTTGGACGAGTGGATGTGAGTTTCTGTATGTGAGTTTGTGGGTGGGAATGTGTGATTGTGTTTGTGTATGGCTGTTTATCTGTCAGGTTGGGTTCTGGGCTGGGGGGTGGTGCGCCCTCGGGTCTCTCTGTCCATGGCCTGATCTGGATCTGGGTCCCCAAAGTCACTACCAAATATTCTTAAGGAGAAACCTTATAGATACACATACACACAGATATCTAGATTCAGGTGTCTGTCAGATACACCTTCAGTTGGGCTACGGTTGTCACTAAATACCCTCTTACATTACCTGGCTTTGTGTACTTTCCATTGAAGTTATAATTATCAATATATACTGCTTATGGTTTTTGTTGTAGTGGATTCTTTGTTTTGTTTTCTCTTTCCGCAGGTCCCAAGGCAGATTTCAAGGGTGTTGACTTGTGTTATCTCTATGCTTTTTTTCTTTTCTTTTTCTCCTCCACTTTTATCTCCTTTTTTTTCTCTTCAAACCTTTTCCCCCCATCTCTCTTTTCCCCTTTCTCTTTTTTTTCTTCTTTCTCATCTTTGTGTCCATTACAATCAAAATAAACCCAAAGCAATTTTAAAGTTTTATATACCAAAGGGAACATCATGGCGAAAGCCAAAATGCTCCGCTTGTGAAAGCAAATCTGTTGGGCCTTACCTTGACATTCAGATGATAATTCTGAGTGCCACACAGCCAGACAGGACACGTAAAAAATAAAAAAAATAAAAAGTTTTTCTTCTGGAACTGCTTGAACTCAACTATTAATTATTGAGAGAAGAGAATAAGAACAATACCAGGTTTCATTTTTTCTTTGCTGCATTTGACACAGTGGACCATGAATTTTTAGTCTCCCGTTTGAAACAGTGGGTGGGCATCAGTGGTGCAGCACTGGAGTGGTTCAGGTCATACTTGGCTGATCGAACATTCTGTGTCAGCATTGGTGACTCTGTGTCCTCCTCTGCTCATCTCTCATGTGGGGTCCCCCAGGGCTCAGTTTTAGGCCTTCTTCTCTTCTCTCTTTACCTGCTACCACTTGGTTCCATACTTAGAAAGCATGGTATCTCCTTCCACTGTTACGTGGATAACAGCCAGATTTATGTCCCACTCAAAAAGAAAGACGCTTATTCTGTGAAACCACTACTCAGGTGTCTGGATGACATAAAGGCCTGGATGACTATAAACTTTTTAAATTTTAACGAGAAAAAGACAGAGGTGATGATTTTTGTGGCACCACTGGGGCCCCCTTTGTAGATCTGTGCTCCTTGGCCCAGTTCATTAATCTAACTGTCACTAACCTTGGGGTGAAAGTGGATACTTATCTCAAGCTCAACTGTCAGATAAATTCAGTTGTAAAATTGAGTTTCTTCCACTTGCCAAAATAAAACCTATTCTTTCTAAGCAACACTGTGAAACAGTAATCCATGCCTTTGTAACCACTAGGCTGGATTACTATTTTGCACTTTATTCTTTATTCCTCTATACCTACAGAACCCTCTCTATATACTGATAGTTGTCATGCCAGGTCTATGTATCTGTTCTTTGTTCCTGCTTTATTTTGGTAGTCACTTCCTGTCACAGTCTTATTGTCGTCATCCAAATTATTCTCACCTGTATATCATTGTCTCCCTCTCTGTTTAGTTTATTTATACCCAAGCCTTTGTCTTGTTCGTTGCGTGTTCGTCTTGTCATTTTGTCATTCGTTCAAGCATTTATTTCAAATCTAGCTTTCACGTTATTTGACCCCTTTGTATGTTTTTTGACCCGAGATTTTGCCAGCCAATTTTGTACCTTTGCCTGTCTACTCTTGCCTACCCGTGTACCAGACCTTGTAATTATTAAACCAACACTGATTTTGGAATACTGTCTGTCTGAGTCGTGCATTTGAGTCCACCAGTTCGGAGCGTGATAATAGTCAAGTGGTTCTTAACACACTCAAGATCTGGTTTCAATTTAGACGGCACTTTAAATTTGTATCTCCATCTTCCTTGGGTCCTTTAAATAACAACCATTTATTTCCTCCATCACTTTCGTACTCAACATTTTCAGTGTGGTATGACAACGGTATTACACAATTTAAATATTTATATTTAGATGGTAACTTTGATAGTTTTGCCAATCTGTCATCTCACTATTGCCTCCCTGTTACTCACCTGTTTTGGTATTTTCAAGTTCGCGATTTTGTGGCTAAGTGTTTCCCTAATTTCCCCTCTTAACCTCCTGAACAGGAGTGGGAAACCATGCTTTCATTTGTTCCTCATCACAGAGGAATCATTTCAAAGCTGTATGGCATTATCTTGGCTTTTAGCAACCACTCAAATGCTAGACTTAAGTATACATGGGAAAGGGAACTGGGAATACAAATACATGAGGAGTCCTGGGACATTTTGTACTGGATGTTCGTTGATATTACTCCGCCACCGCTAAGAAAATAGTTCGAGCATGAACGAGCTGCCAAATAAAACACGACAGAAGCAACTTTTCGCAACGAAATTTGATATGGATTACCAGTGCACACCAGTAACCACTGGTGAGTTGATGATTTTGAAAACGGACGTTTATGGTGCTTTTACGGACCTTTTTGTACATGCACATGACTTGCCAATCTGAAGCAGGTTGAGATGAATCAAAATTAGGCAAATACCGGAGACAGCAGGACAATTCAAAAAAGCGGTGAGGGGGGTTCTAAAACATTGCAGACGACTCATAAAAGTAAAATACCGCAGTTCTCCTTTAAGGTCTTATACATGGCGCATTTCTCATAGTCTAGACTATCTGAACTGTTTCCAGAAGTGGAAGACAAATGTGATAAATGTCATGGCTCTTCTTGTCACCTTAACCACATGTTTTTTTCTTTGTCCTGGTCTGAAAGGTTTCTGGGTAGGTTATTTTACTATCATGTCCACTGTTCTTGAGGTAAATCTCCAACCTTGCCCTCTGATTGCTATATTTGGGATTCCTGACCCCTCACCACACAAAAGGACATTATAGCTTTCACATCCTTTCTAGCAAGGCGTTCCTTATTGTTGCATTAGATGTCGGCTAAATATCCTTCTATCTCCTGGTGGCTAAAGGACATCATTTTTTTTTTTTAAACTTGAGAAAATAAAATATACGTTGAGAGGATGTACAGTCAATTTTTTCAACAAATGGCAACCCTTTGTTTCCTTTTTCACTAATTTAGAGGAAGTACTCAATTTGAATGTGTGCCTGTTATTGTTGTACCTTTTAAATTGTATAAATAACCAGTAATATGTGTTTTGGTCATGATGAGCTGAGAGGGGGTGTGGGTGGGGGGGATTTTTTTTTTTTATTACACAGTACTCTTTAATGTAATTCAAATTATAATTTTTTCTACATTCTTATTAGAGATTTTTCTTTCTTTTTTGTGGTTATTTTTATTTTTATATGCGTATATGTGACCGTGTACATATGCATATATGTTTATTAAAAAAAGAAAGGGAAAAGGTTACTAATATTTCTTTGTAGGAAAGTTTTGTATTATATTTTTCTCAATAAAAATATTTGGGGTGAAAAAAATATTAACTTGCATTTTAGACTAATCTCAACCAAACTGTTCAAGAAGGTTTTCCCCTCAATCAACACTTCAATATTGGATTTAAAAAACTTAAAAAAAACTACTCTTGATCCAGGAGTGTTAGTGAATTATCAACCTATCTCCAATATCTCTTTTCTATTTAAAGTTCTTGAAAAAATTGTTGCTGCTTAATTTTGTGATCATTTACACAGATATAATCTGTTTTAAGAGTTTCAGTCAGGATTCAGAGTGCATCATAGCACAGAAACTGCACTGCTGAAAGTTACCAATGATCTCCTCTTAGCCTCTGATAGCGGACTTGTGTGCGTGTCCTGTTGGATCTCAGTGCTGCATATGATATTATCAACCACAACATTGGATTACAGGGACTTTAGCATTTTATTGGAATTAAAGGAACTGCATAAGGCTTGTTTAAGTCATATTTATTTGATAGATTCCAGTTTGTTCATGTAAACCAAGAATCTTCCTTGCACACCAGCATGAGTCATGTAGTTCTTTAGGGTTCATTTTATGAATGTTTCCATTAAGTGTTATTACACTGCATGGCATAAACAACCATTGCTATGCCGATGACACTCAGCTATAATTTGAGATATGAAAATCTTTGAGATATTCTTGCAGTTTAACCAAATATAATCAACATAGAAATGGAAATGCATGCCATGCTGTATAATAATATTACTTAATGGAAGATTAAGAGTCAGCGCAATGTGCCAATACAACAGAGGGCAGTCACCTAAGTCTTACTTTGACACAAGTTGATTATCATGACTACAGCTTCAATGCATAACATCATACAATGTTGCCTTCAATGCCACCTTCTGGGGCTGCTGTAGCTCAGGAGGAAGAGCAGTTGGCCACCAATCGGAAAGGTCGGTTCCGGCTTCCTCGGGCCACATGTCTAGGGCAAGACACTGGAACCCATATTGCCTACTGATGCATCCATCAGTGTATTAATGTGTGTGAATGATTAGAAAAGCACATGGTTATAGACTAATACGTGCTGGGTGTGTGAATGGGTGAATGTGGCATGTGGTGTTGAAGTACTCTGAGTGGTCAGTTAGACTAGAAAGCACTATCCAAGTACAGTCCATTTACCATTTACTTTAATGTACACGGCTCTGAATTAAACTAAGGTGCCATTTATACTAATCTGTTTCTATATCGTTTCTATCGCGGATGCACTGTCCATTTACATTAAAATACTGGAATACGACTTCATAGGTGGAAGGATTCAAAGACACCGGAGCCCACGTAAGCATTCGCATATGATGCTGATTTTAGTAGTTGTAAACGGTGAAAAACGAGGATCCGCAGTGCTGAGCTCTAGCTACTCGGCTTTTATAATGAGAACCCAGCCACTGCAGCAACGCAAGCCGTACATGGAACGCCGCTTTTGGGTTAGACCGGGAAGAAGCAGCGCATGGTGGGACAATTTCGTGGACCAAGTTGTTGTCGCCGAAGAATGGCGCGAGTTCTTTCGAATGTCCAGAGCAGCCCTGATAAATCTGTTAATATAAAGCAGTTGCTCATGCTCCAGATGCAAGGGCGATCATGTGATGTGATGGCTGATTAGTCATGTGACTAGCGAATCAGCCGATCCCCGTTTCAGTGTAAATGTAAATAGTTTGCAAGACGCCGACACGAAGAAATGGTGAAATGAATTAATGTAAACAGAGCCTAAGAACCCAGACTCCTCTGACTGATTATCTTGTTTTTCAGGTGGGCAACACTCAGTGGGGTTACATGGCACTGAAAGGATCGGATAATTGGCCAAATTACAATAAAATTGAGATTAAGTACATGTAGACACCTTAATCTGACAAAAAATTGGATCGGATTGGATTACTCGCGATCGGATTAGGACCCAGAGATAACTCGGTTGAAAGTCAAATTAAACGTGCTTGTAAACAGGTGAAGCACGTGGTGAATTAGAGTTAGTGTTCTGTGCATGCTTGAGATTTTTTCCCAGGGTCTTGAACCGGAAGTCGGAAGAGACGATATTACTATTGTTGTCGCCGTCGGAAAGAACCTGCAATGGAGAATGCACCGTTGTGCATCGCGTTTGTGCAATAAGCATGCTCATCACAAACGAAATGTAGAGGGACGTACCTTCATCTTGCTGTTCATTCACCATTTTCTCGAATGCCTGAGTTTGTTGTTGTTGTTGGTGTTGAAGGGGTCAACCAGGGGTCCGTTTCACAAAGCAGGTTCAACCAACTCTGAGTCTATTCCTGATCTCTGAGTTGATCTACTCTGAGATAGAAAACCCTGAGTTTTCGGTTCCAGAAACGCTGATTTGAGTGAGGTTAATCAACTCTGAGTAGGTTCACCTTGAGTTTAGCGCGTGCACCACAACTTTAAAAAGCCAGCATCAATGGAGCCCCGATTCGACGAGTCACCTTGGCAACGGGGAAGAGGAGGGGCTACGTTTTTCACCAACCTTGAATTGGAAATCTTAATGCGCTCATACGGTGAGTTTCAATACGTTTTTAGAAATAAGTGCAACACCGTTGCAGCAGCAAAAGTGTAAGTTTAAATGTAGTCCTTTGCAATCCCAATAATATTACAGGGAAACTGCTTGAATGGTCGCCCATTCATTTATTTCATTTAGGTGCAATCCCGCGGGGGAGAAGCGCAGTCGGGTCGCGGGGGGGCTGGAGCCTATCCCAGCGGTCAATGGGCAAGAGGCAGGGTACACCCTGGACAGGCCGCCAGTCCATCACAGGGCCACATAGACAAACGAGACAAACAACCATGCACACTCACACTCACTCCTAAGGACAATTTAGAGTCATCATCTATATCATGTTCTGTTAAATAATTAAGCCTATTTAAACTAACACAGACTTCTACTGAGCCAACAGAAAGAAGGCAGATGCCCGTAAAACGGGTGGTGCCCAGCACCGCCACCTCTAACGGGAGGGCAGTGGCTGAGGGAATCCCTGGAGGAAATCCATCCCCAAGACACGAGTGCCTTTATAAAATATAATAGGCCTATGTCTTTTTTAAACCTATTCATACAAATATTTATTTGTCTTTTATGTCTTTTTTTTCTTTTGTCCCAACACATTCTGATAGTGCCGCTCAAAACGATAATTGTCTGTATATGCAAAAATCTATGCGCGGTCTGATAACCATCTCCGACGAATATTTATTTCTCTGCGCAGTAATGCTGCACCTTCATCCACGGGATCGTTGTCAAAAGGACATGTTCGTGAAAAAAGTCGCCTCCTACTGTGCCTAATGGACTTCTAGAAGTAGAAGAACTCGCTCTGCTGACTGACTGAATGAATGAGGAAATCAAATGTTGTGTGTGGCTGAAAGAGGGCGGAGACAGAAAGAAACTCGAGGTTTCTTGAATAAAACCTGGTCCCGACCAGGTTAGGTTCAGAGAGTCTGTTACTACGGTAACTGACCGTGAGGTTAAGTTACCTCTCTTTGTGAAACAGGCTAGAGTTACCCCTCTTTCTCGGGGTTGAGTTACCTCCCTTTGTGAAACGGAAAACTCAGGGTTTCCCTCATTTCAGGGTTAACCAACTCAGAGTTTTCACTAAACCTGCTACGTGAAACGGACCTCAGAAGTGGCTCTATTAGCAATAGTTGAAATGGATACAGCGCCACCTATTGTATCGGGGTATGACATGTTTTGTTCCTCTGATTCGATTCATTCACCACCATATATCCAAGGATAATAATCCTGTCTCAAATAAGGAGCGACTCATTCTTATTGTAATTTAGCCAATTATCTGATCCTTTCAGTGCCATGTAACCCCACTGACTGTTCAGTTTTGTATGCATTGACGTTGTAGCTCTGTCAACAAGATCATCAAGTTGTGTAGGAGCTTAGGCAGCTGTCCTCTGTTGTACTAGAACATGGCTGTGAAGGTTCATCAAAAAGCAGACCCAGTGTAGGACTATAGAAGGAAGATAGGTGGAGATGTTCAAGGTAGTCAGTGCACTGATGAGGCAGTAAAAGCAAAATTAAAAATAGACAGTTACTGAACTAACCAACAGAACTAAGATAAACAAAGAAAGACTGGCTGACAGAAGGACAAATAAATTAACTGACTTAAAGACAGACATAAATTGCGTCGCATATAATGTTTTGGAAAATGGCAAAGGTGACCAGAGAGCTATAAATGCTTGGATGGTTGATGAGTGGAGTGACAACAGGTGAGTAATTACTAGGAGACAGGTGTGAATGAGACCAGGGGACAAGATCAAGACAACTGAGGACATCTAGGGATACAGACTAAAAACAAGAATACAACAGAATCTAACACTGATGATGAAAAGCTAAAAGAGAATACAAGGAGTAAAGCTGAAACAAAATACCAAACAAGAACACAGAGCAGAGCCTAACTAAGGCACTAAGAAGTAACTAAACCAGAGCAAAGGCTAAGAAACCAAAAGACACTAAACCAATACACAGAGAGCCATGGACCATCACAATGGTACTGAAAAAAATAATTATGGAATTTTTATTTTTTATTTTTACAACATTCTCTGATATCTTCAACAAAGAATCTTCTCAGGAGCTGTGTTGTCAAGTAAGGACCTGTGTCCACATAACATCACCATTAAGTTTTTCACTTGTTCCCAATAAGTGTGAACATTATTACATATCGAGCCCAGTGACACTTATGTAACCACCATGGTGGTAATTTTGTCAAATAAGGAGAGCAGAAACACAACCAACCTAAAAAACAGGAGAGATCATTCAGAAATAATGTTAGCTTACATTGACTTATCTAATTATTGAGTCAAACAGAATGAACAAACTCTGTAAATGTCTTTTTATTAAAGAGATTTATTCAATCCTATGACTGCATCCAGTAATGTTTTGATGCAAGCAACCTGACTATTGTCTTCTGTTAAATTTCATGGACTGACAACTTTATATGTAATTCATGCTAATTATTACACTTATTGCTTTTTGTTAAAAATATGACAGCAACCAAAAGAAGAAAAGTCTGCCTCATTGCTGGATGCCTGGGAAAACCATAGTTGACATATGGATTAGTCTGCTTTGTTTTCTTCTACTATTTTCAAAATTACACATATTTTGCTTCCATTCCAGTTCTCGAGATATAAATTACAAATGAGTATGAGCACAAAATCCAAAACCCTCATGTTTCATTACACATTGGCCTCGCTCTGCACTGTCACTAAAGATCTGATTGATCATTAACCATTGAAAGCACAATAGCCAGCTTATTGCCTTTATTATGACTTCTGCTAATTAAGAACAAAGTATTTCTCTCTCTCTCCCCCTTGTATACACATACAAAGAGATATATATCAAGTGATAATGCCATTTTCAACACGCTATTACACAGTTATATCATGTTGCAAAATTTGACACATTATTTTGTATAGATAATCTACTCACTCAAGATTGAAGTATTACATGTCAATGAAATATATAAAGCCAACATATGGTTAAACCCTATGAATAATAACTGAATTTGGACTGGTCAGTTATACAGAACAAAGTATTAAATGCTATTGGCCCAAGAAAAAAACAAAAGCAAATAATACATATAATAAATAATGATTATTTTGAGCTGATCACAGAGCTGGGTCTAAATTTATTGCTATCATAGCCTGAATTGCCTTTTAATGGGAAGAGGGCTGAGAACAATGCAACTAAACTATAGGCAGGATACACACCCTGCTGGCAGATCTGGATATCACCATTTCTTTGTTATAAAGCTTAATATTACCATCTGCTGGACGAGTAGTAACATTACAACATGTCTAGACTTACAGCCACTTCCAATTAAGGGAATGGAAGTGTGGGAAAAACAAACCTTTATGGAAAAGGTAGACTGTTATTATATAGCTCTTTTATAGCTCACTTCCTGTCAAAATGACCACTCAAAGCACCTTTACACTACAAGCCACATTCACTTATTCACACACACATGCAGCACATCTTAGACTTGATGAGAACAAGATGATTGATTGGCCTTTTCAGTGCTGGGCCAGGGGCGAATGTCAATTTTTGATTAATTAAGTACTCAGTAGTGCTCTGTGCATTCCAGTGTAAATCACCTGAAACAATAAACACAATGTTGTAGCAGAGGATAAAAATATGCTGATTGAAGGATATTTTCTGGCTATATTACAAGTTATAGATAACTTATTTGTGAAATAACAAAAACAACAGCGAAAATGATGCTGTATAAATTTATTTATAGTGTAAGAGGGGGGAACGCTCACATCTGTGAACGGATTGACGCTTTGCGGTAAGACGTGTTGCATCACTTCCTGTTACCTTGCTTGTGCACTGTGGAATTTCTTGCTCCGCTTGGACTACTGATAATCACTTTAATTCGATCTATAACTTACACAATTTTGCATAGTTAAACTCTATAGCTTACCGTTCTGTTCTAACACACTCCTACAGATCTTTAATCTTTATTCTCACTTTTTAGCGGTGTGTCTGGCTCTCTAGCGTAGCATGGCTACCGGTTCTCTTCCTCCTTCTCCTGCTTTCACCTGCTCCGTGTGTCAGATGTTTAGTTACTCCTCTGCCTCCTTTAGCGATAATGGTACATGTAACAAATGTAGTCTTTTTGTAGTTTTGGAGGCGAGGTTATCTGAATTGGAAGCTCGGCTCTGCACTGTTGAAAATCAACCGATAGCGAGCCAGGCCCCTTTTGCCAGTGTGGAGCCACCTAGCGTAGCTAGCTCCATTAGCCGCCCCCAGGCAGAACCCGAGCAGCCGGGATTAAATCGTGGCTGGGTGACTGTCAGGAAGAGGCATAGCTCTAAAGTCAAGCCCGTTGTTCACCATCGACCTGTCCACGCTTCTAACAGATTTTCCCCACTCAGCGACACACCCGCTGAGGACAAAACCCTGGTAATTGGCAGCTCTATAGTCAGAAACGTGGCATTAGAGACACCAGCGGCCATAGTCAAATGCATTCCAGGGGCCAGAGCGGGCGACATAGAATCCTATTTAAAACTGCTGGCTAAGGATAAACGTAAATATGGTAAAATAGTTATTCACGTCGGCGTTAATGACACCCGGTTACGCCAATCGGAGGTCACTAAAATTAATGTTGCATCGGTGTGTGATTTTGCCAAAACAATGTCGGACTCCGTAGTTTTCTCTGGACCCCTGCCAAATCTGACCAGTGATGACATGTTTAGCCGCATGTCGTCCTACAATCGCTGGTTGTCTAGATGGTGTCCAGCAAACAACGTGGGCTACATAGATAATTGGCAATCTTTCTGGAGAAAACCTGGTCTGATGAGGAGAGATGGCATCCATCCCACTTTGGAAGGAGCAGCTCTCATTTCTAGAAATATGGATGAATTTATTTGCCACCCTAAAACATGACAACCCAGGGCTCAGACCAGGATGCAGAGTTGTAGTCTTACACACTTCTCTGCAGCTTCCCACCTGCTGCTACCCACCCAATCGATTAACACAAAAGGAGCAAATCCTCTTGTGCAAAAAGAAATTATTAAAACAAAAACTTTAACTGAACAAAAACATCAAACTATTAAATGTGGTTTGCTGAATATCAGATCTCTCCTTTCGAAGTCTCTGTTAGTGAATGAGTTGATTTGTGATCATCATATTGATATATTTTGTCTTACAGAAACCTGGCTGCAGCAGGAGGATCATGTTAGCATTAATGAAGCAACTCCCTCTGACTGTTTAAATGTTCACGTTCCTCGAACCACAGGCAGAGGAGGAGGAGTGGCAGCCATCTTCAGATCAGGGTTACTCATCAGTCCCAGACCCAAGATTAGTTTGAGCTCTTTTGAATATCTGATTCTCAGTTTTTCCCACGCAAAGTGGAAATCACAGAAACCTCTTGTGTTTGTTGTTGTGTATCGTCCACCTGGCCCTTATTCTGAGTTTCTGTCTGAATTCTCAGAGTTTTTATCCCAGTTAGTGCTGAGTACAGATAAAGTCATTGTAGTGGGTGACTTTAATATTCATGTAGATGTTGAAAATGACTGCCTGAATATGAACTTTAATTCTATATTAGACTCTATTGGATTTTCTCAGAGTGTTCACGGACCGACTCACTGCCTTAATCACACCCTTGATCTTGTGCTGACTTATGGCATTGAGAGTGAACAGTTAACAGTGTTCCCTCATAACCCTGTCTTATCTGACCATTTTCTGATAACCTTTGAGTTTACATTACTTGACTATACAGTTTCTGAGAAGAAATTTACGTATAGAAGGTGTCTATCAGAGGATGCTGTAACCAGATTTAAAGAATTAATTTCATCATCCTTTTCTTCACTGCCATGTGCAGATATGACAGAGGACGACTACATAAACTTTACTCCAGCAGCACTTGACTCTCTTGTTGACAGCACTATAGTTTCAATGCGTACAGCACTGGACAATGTTGCCCCTCTGAAAAGGAAGGTAATCAGTCAGAAGAGGTTGGCTCCTTGGTATAATTCACAGCTGCGTGCTTTAAAGCAGACTGCAAGAAAGCTGGAGAGACAGTGGCGTTCCTCTAATTTAGAAGAGTCTCAGTTAGTCTGGAAAGATAGTTTAACAATGTATAAGAAAGCCCTTCGTAAAGCTAGAACTGCTTATTATTCATCATTGATAGAAGAGAATAAAAATAATCCCAGGTTTCTTTTCAGCACTGTAGCCAGTCTGACTAAGAGTCCGAGCTCTGCTGAGCCAGTTATTCCTTTAACTCTCAGCAGTGATGATTTCATGAGCTTCTTTATTAATAAAATTGTTTCTATCAGAGAGAAGATTGATGGAGTCCTTCCCACTATTATTAGTGATGTATCATCAAGTACAGCAGCTTTAGAAGTATCTTTAGAACCTGATTTGTATTTAGACGGCTTCTGCCCAGTTGATCTCTCTGAACTAACAACAGCAATAGTCTCTTCTAAACCATCAACTTGTGTTTTAGACCCAATCCCAACCAGACTGTTCAAGGAGGTTTTCCCATTAATTGACACTTCCATATTGGATTTGATCAATCTGTCTTTGTTGACAGGATATGTACCTCAGACTTTTAAGGTTGCTGTAATTAAACCTTTACTTAAAAAACCTACTCTTGATTCAGAAGTGTTGGCTCATTATAGACCTATATCCAATCTCCCTTTTATGTCTAAAGTTCTTGAAAAAATAGTTGCAGCTCAGCTTTGTGATCATTTACACAGAA
This sequence comes from Odontesthes bonariensis, assembly GCF_027942865.1. Taxonomy (NCBI): domain Eukaryota; kingdom Metazoa; phylum Chordata; class Actinopteri; order Atheriniformes; family Atherinopsidae; genus Odontesthes; species Odontesthes bonariensis. Next base: position 30,406,240 of record NC_134529.1, on the reverse strand, counting down.
ATAATTTGTTTGAAGAGTTTCAGTCAGGATTCAGAGTGCATCATAGCACAGAAACAGCACTGCTGAAAGTTACCAATGATCTCCTCTTAGCCTCTGATAGCGGACTTGTGTCTGTGCTTGTCCTGTTGGATCTCAGTGCTGCATTTGATACGGTCGATCACAGTATGTTATTACACAGACTTGAACATGTTATTGGGATTAAAGGAACTGCATTAGGCTGGTTTAAATCATATTTATCTGATAGATTTCAGTTTGTTCTTGTAAATGAAGAATCTTCCTCACACACCAGAGTAAGTCATGGAGTTCCCCAGGGTTCTGTGCTTGGACCGATTCTTTTTACTTTATACATGCTTCCATTAGGTAACATTATTAGACAGCATGGTATAAATTTCCATTGCTATGCTGATGATACTCAGCTGTACTTATCTATAAAACCAGATGAAACCAATAGGTTGGTCAGACTACAAGCATGTCTTAAAGACATAAAGACCTGGATGACTCAGAACTGTCTGCTGCTAAATTCAGACAAAACTGAAGTCGTTATCTTTGGACCTGAGCGTTTCAGGGAGAAATTGTCTAGCTATATAGTTACTCTAGATGGTATTTCCTTGGCTTCTAGTTCTACAGTGAGGAACCTTGGAGTTATTTTTGACCAGAACTTATCATTTGACTCGCATATAAAACAGGTTTCTAGGACTGCCTTCTTTCACCTTCGTAATATTGTTAAAATCAGGAACATCTTGTCTCAGAGTGATGCAGAAAAACTAATTCATGCATTTGTTACTTCAAGATTGGACTACTGTAATTCTTTATTATTGGGCTGTCCTACATATTCTCTGAAAAGCCTTCAGTTGATCCAAAATGCTGCAGCCAGAGTTCTGATGAGAACTAACAGGAGAGATCAAATTTCTCCAGTTTTAGCTTCTCTTCATTGGCTCCCTGTTAAATTCAGAATAGAATTTAAGATTCTTCTCCTTACATATAAAACTCTTAATGACCGAGCTCCATCATATCTTAAAGATCTCATTGTAAGATATTTTCCTAACAGAGCACTTCGTTCCCAAACTGCAGGTTTACTTGAGGTTCCCAGAGTTTCTAAAAGTAGAATGGGAGGCAGAGCCTTCAGTTATCAGGCCCCTCAATTGTGGAATAAGCTGCCAGTAAATGTCCGGGAAGCAGACACCCTTTCCACTTTTAAGACCAGGCTTAAAACTTTCCTTTTTTATAAAGCTTATAGTTAGGTCTGTTGAATCTGATAGTGTGTCTGCTAGTGTGTCTTGTTCTGCCTCCACCTCTGGCACCCTCTATACTTTCATTACCCCCTACCCGAACCAGGGTTTGAATCCCATTCCCGCTTCTCTTACCTCTTTTATTTCTCCCCCTACCCGAACCAGGGTTTGCATCCCCACCCCGCTGTGACTGGTGTGCAGTTGGTGAGAGGCTGAGGTAGCTTGTGGCTGTAAAAAGATGGTTGTTGTGGTGTGAGGAGCAGATCTATATAGGGAGTATAGGGAATTACTCACTGAGTGTGGTCCTTTACTTTATTTTATTATTTATTTTTTCGTTAGCACAAGTTTCTTGTGTTTACCTTGAATAGGGATGGCTCATGTGATCCTGAAACATCCCATAGTTAAGCTGCTATAGGCCTAGACTGCTGGGGGGCCTCATCTGACACACCTTTCCTCACTTTACTCTCTTTATGTATATGTGATATTATTGTGGTCATTAACTCGTGTTTCCCTGTTCCAACAGATATTCTTTGAATGGTGTTACAGTGCCGCCGTCGCGGTGGCCCCCTGCCCCCCTCCCCATCCCCCCCCCCCCCCCTTCCCCCCCCCCCCTTTTTCTGTCTTCTCAAACCCCAGCTGGTCGAGGCGGATGGCCACCCTTCCTGAGTCTGGTTCTGCCAGAGGTTTCTTCCTGTTAAAAGGGAGTCGTTTCTCTCCACAGTCGCCTCAGGCACGCCGCTCAGGCCGGGAGATTGGACCGAAAAACAAAAAGTTTTCAGTGCAATCTGTTGGTTTTCTTAGCTAGGAAATTGTTTTTGAATTGGCTCTATATGAACGAATTGGATTATTTTATGAATTATGATTATTATTAATTAATTGAATTCCAATTGGCTTGAATTGGACTTACTATCTAAGTGCCTTGAGATGACATTTGTTGTATTTGGCGCTATATAAATAAAAATGAATTGAATTGAATTAAGAGTTAGGGCTAACCCTCTCCAGCAAGTTTGGTGGTCCTAGGCCACTCCCTTCCTATGGCTGCCGTAGACTCCCATTCATTTTCGGCCCAAGTGCAGGTCAGGCTGGGAAGGTCATATCGAGCTGGGAGTTGGTTCCCCGTGCTCATCAGGTCCCCCTGAGTCTGTAGACACTTGCCCATGTCCAAGGACCTTTGGAAATTGAGCAAAAATTGGTCAAAGTGTGGTGGGTGGAGCTATGTGTGGGAACTTTACCATAGTGCTTTTCGGAGCGTTCTGAGTCATATGAAGTGGTTCTTGGATGGAGTAAAGTCTGTATACATAATGAAGTTGCAAGCTCCAAAGATGGTTAAAGTAAGTGGAAATGGTCCGGGCAAGGCATGGGTGTGTCCAGAAGCAATTGGGAGTGGCTAATAATGTGTGACGCACAGCAATGTGGGTGTAACTATGTGTGGATGGGCGTGTCCAAAGCTAAAATGTGCCTATCCAAGTGTGCGGAGCTAATATGTATGTGGGAGTGACCAAATGGGAGTGGGTGTGGCTAAATAGGAGTGGGCGTGACTGTTTTTTGTGGGTGTGGCTAAAGGGAGTGGGCGTGTGCAAGTGGGCGTCGTTATGGATGGTGTGGGAGTGACCAAATGGGAGTGGGCGTGGTGTGTATGGGAGTGGGCGTGCTTTAATTGTCATTTATTTATTTAGTCATTTATTATTATTATTAGTTAGTAGTAGTATTTTTTTACTAGAATTGGTATCATTATTGTTGTTAATACAATCATTGTAAATATTTAAAACACTTTTGAGCTACTTGACTAATATGAATAAATACATTTATTTAGTCATTTATTGTTATTATTATTAGTTAGTAGTATTATTTTTTACTAGAATTGGTATCATTATTGTTGTTAATACAATCATTGTAAATATTTAAAAAAATTTTGAGCTACTTGACTAATTTGAATTTCCCCCATTGGGGGATGAATAAAGTATTTTTCTATTCTATTCAATTCTAATTGGTGTCACTGGGTGATGTGGGAGTGGCTAAATGGGAGTTTTGATGTGTAAAAATCTAAGTATTGCTTTTCACAATGTTTTTTATGTACACAGTTTTTACAGCTCACAGAGCTATATAAGGGAGTATGCATAGGGAAAGGGCTTCATTTGGGTTTGGCTCTCGACGGGGAAACATCTCTCAGCATGGAAGACATGAATGAGCTGGTGGAGGTTGGATTGCTGAATTGTCAGACCATCAGTGATGCTGTGTCTGATTTTCTGCATGAGGACATACATACTGTGTTTCCACTCGACGTATTTGGGTGAACCGGAGCGAGACATGTATTCCAATGCGACATTGATGGTTTGGTGTTGGAATTGAAAAGGGCTACTGCCTTGCTGGCCCAACTGCACTATCTCCTACTTCCGTCGGTGCAGGCACACATGCTAAAAGATTGTTATTACTTTGTGAAGAAGCATGTAGACCTCACAAAGTGTACTGATGGGTTGAAGGCCTTGAAGAACACCACAGGGTACAACATAGCACATGTTGACGGAGGTTACCACCTTACCTTCATGTTTTTGCCGGCGTCCTATAGAGACCCTGACACCAGGCTTTATAGCAGGGGTATTCAATTAAAAGTCACTGAGGTCCAGTTATTAAATCTTGTCCAAGTAGAAGGTCCTAACCGAAGTCCAGCTTGTGTCTTATAGCCTTCCCCATGTCCCCATTTTCATATGGTTTCAACAATATCTATGGTTAATTTCCAATGCAGGAAATGAACTGAGTGCACAACTATCTCTTTTACCATAAATAAAAGTGGTCCCAATCAAATAAATTCAAGGCCTTTATTTCAGATTTAAAAAAAAATAAATAATAAAAAAATAAAAATAAAAAAAGTGCAAACCGAGTGTAATAACTCATTTTTCTCTTAAATTAAAGAGGTCCCAACCTGAGGAATCAAAGGCCTACAATTCAAGTAAAAAAGTAAACTCAGAAAAAACTAAAAAGTGCAAACAGAGCATTGACTTAACATTTTCTCTTCTTTGTTCTTAAAATAAGGAGGTAATGAGGGCATACTTTTTTAAGAAAAAAAAGTCCACATCTTCAGAAAACAAGTGGCTTTTTAGGGGGGCAAATGCAAACAGAACATTTTTCTTTTAACTTTTCTCTTTTAATTATTTTTTTTTTACTTTCCTTAATGAAAAAAATGGGCATGTGGCTGACTTGACAGTAATTTAAATCTTGGTTAGTGCCATTCTCATGCAGATATGTAGGTGTTCATTGTTGAGCCTAGAACGGTACTTGTTTTTGACAATGTTCATAGTGGAAAAAGCTGACTCACAGCTTTAAGTCGATCCAAACATAGTCAAGGTGTGCATTGCCACTTTGGTTCGACCAGGGAACACACTCTCAGAAACAGTCTGTAACCAGAAAGTAGCAGGGTTAGTTGCCTCAAAATGCTCTCTTAAAGGGGAACTCCGGGGCATTTGAAGCGCAATCCCATTGCTAGAGGTTGTGAAATACTGATAGTAGGACACAGACAGGTGCAAATCGGCGCTCCCTGTGCGGAGATTGCGTTGTTTGCACAGCCTGTCATGCGAGGCTAATACGTGGTGGCTAAGGGGCAAGTGCTAACCCTTCCACGTAAAACAACAACTTGCACACTGCAGAAACGTCACACCACTTTATAAACCATCCGACAATAAAGTCACAAGCCTTACCATCAAAACCATATGCATGGTTCTCACATTACTGGCAAGGGGACGTTATAAAACAACTTTATAAACAGCATGTCACTTACCGGTTGTTGGTATGCGCTCGCATGTTAAAGCCCAAAAGAGTCAATGGACGATAATCACATATACAAAACAATTATCTTCTCTAGAAAAAAAACTGCATTCAAGTATTTAAAACATTACAACAATATTGTTGTAATATATTGTTGTAATGTTTTAAATACTTGAACGCAGTTTTTCTAGAGAAGATAATTGCTTTGTATATGGGAGTATCGTCCATTGACTATTTTGGGCTTTCACATGCGGGCGCATACCGACAAGAGGTAAGTGACATGCTGTTTATAAAGTTGTTTTGTAACGTCCCCATGCCAGTAATGTAAGAACCATGCATATGGTTTTGATGGTAAGGCTTGTGACTTTATTCAGGGTGTCTGCACATTTTTTAATCAACAAATTTAATGATTTTTAAGACCTTTTTAAGACCTCTAAGAATAAAAATTAAGACCATTACTACGGCAAAAATATATATAAAAACTACACTCTAGGCTGTTCGGTGTTGAAAAAAGTCCAGTGTGAAATGTGTGCTTCAGTGATACTGAATCAGTGTGTCAACATGATCGGATAAGATTTGAACGCACAAGGGAACACCACACACTACAGGACAATCGTGCCCAATTGTCACACCTCTGCGAAGGAGCGTGTTTTCGCTGCCATTTGTCTGCCTGTTTGTCTGAGGCTCTGAGCAAAATAAATCCATAATTGAACCTAATTTTCGAGTTATGTCTACTGTGCTTTTACAACTAGCAAAACGATTTTACTACCCAAGTGAACTTAAACCAGAACTTTGGACAACTCACATGAAGCACAGACTATGGACAGTGACTTTGCAGCATAAACCACACGACAAAATTTAATTTCCTTCGGGATTAATAAAGTATCTCCAATCTAATCAAATAAATAAAAACGAGCACAGACCGCTCATACAGTCAATGGCATGTACCCATAGAAAAAATACACTCTCACACACATCACACAACCTGACTATCGACTGCTAACAACCATGATCAGTAGCCTACACAAACCCAGACACATAATGGCTCGGCGGCCAGCAATCGGATAAACCAATGAAGTGAATCAATCCTGTGAAAGAATGAAAACAAGTGAATGAAACCTGCACTCACCCGTTATGAAGTTAACTCTGCCAGCCCCATACTCTTGCCCCTGCTCAGCTAACTCCTTGACGTCGGGTGTGGTTGGTAACGTTACTGCGGCTAGCATTAGCAACGAGGCTGCTAGGCATGCTAAATCGGTAAGCATTAGGCTACAGAAGAAAGCTAGTCTTTTTAGCTACGTTATATTATCATCTTTCTTCTCGGCTATAAGTTAACCTTTGTTTACGACCACTGGCCCTAACCTGACGCGCTAGCTGTCAAATCACCGGAAGTTTTCACCGGAAGTGCTGGCGCACACACACAACGTCAGCGGTCGCCATTATTGTGCACAGAGCGATAGAAAATCGTCTCTCCAGACATATCTTTCTTTCATTTCGCCCAGATGAAATTTAATGCCACTCTTCGAAAATTGGCGAAATTTAAGACATTTTAAGACCTTAAATAAAGTATTTTTTATTTAAGACTTTTTAATACTTTTTAAGGATCCGCGGAGACCCTTTTTATTGTCGGATGGTTTATAAAGTGGTGTGACGTTTCTGCAGTGTGCAAGTTGTTGTTTTACGTGGAAGGTTTATTATTTGCCCCTTGGCCACCACGTATTTGGCTAGCATGTGTAGCAGTCACAGTGCCGTGTGGATTAAGAGTTTTTCAAACTTTGACAAAACCAACATTCCTGTGGGGGATGTTTACGTATGTGGATAAAAAACAGATCTCCATTCTCTTTCCACAAAGGAAAAAGAGACAGAAACTGCCTAATTTACGTTAACCTTCTACCCTTTTGAGAGTTTTTGGGGAGTCGAACTCGCAACAGACGCTCTCCATAAATTGGGATAAACTCGAATGAACAAAGAACCTTTCTGTTGGAGATGTTGGAGACTTACTATCTTATCTTCACCATAAATCGCGGTTGACATTTTAACACCCTTTCCCACCAGAGAAAGAGACCAGACGGCTACACACGAACTGAGAAGACTTCACTAAGACTCACTTTTAGTCGAACCTTAAAACTATATTAAATGTGTTTGATTACCGTATACAATTTCTTTCAGGTTTCCAGCTTGATCACAAGACGCATATAGAGACAATTTGTACGATTCTGGCTTAAATATTGACAAAGAACTGATTTTGGTGGAAAATGCCCAACCTGCCTGATGGAACCACATTGCCCCCTAGTGGTCTGCAGTGTTGATTAGTTGAACATTTAAATCCCAGAGGACTCAGTAAAATGGACAAGATATATGCAACTATTAACTTTTAACGATGTCCCTTCGGTATCTATTTGGTATTTGTTTGGTATCCCCATTGTTAACACAGAAAATTAACATTGTGTGGTTCACTATTCATGTCACGATTTCATAGATATTCATCTGAATTTTGAAAGTCATAATCATCAATTACGTTGTGTGTTATTTTGATGTCTTTATATTGCAAGTCTATGTTATATCTTTAATCTGCATATCTTAACAAGATGTGGTGTTTTCAGAATCACCGAGACAAATGTTCTATGAGACAGAGTAATGGAGAAATAAGAGTTTCTGTGTCTCATCCAGAAATCCCCATATAAAACAGATCATCTTACACAGAAACCCAGGCAGACGTTCACCACAGTTCAGGCATATCATTGGCTGAAAGAGTAGTGTAAGCTTACGTCACGCCCCGCCTCCGAGAGTCAAAACCCGGAGCCCGCGAAAAACACATGCTTCTTGTCTCTTGCTTCTTGCCTCTTGTTCCAGAAGAGTTTCAACCCAGAGTTTCAGAAGGAGATTTGAGCAGAGAACAGTTGCTCAGAGAGAGTTGGAGATGGTTTGAGAAGGAGAGAAGAGCTCACCAGAGTTTGGGAGTTTTCCCATAATCTCAGGAGAGAGCGGAAGGACGTGAGGATGAGCGATGCAGAGGACGACCGGAAGGAAGCCCTCCAGAACCCAGTGAGACCTCGGAGACGAGAAAGAAAGACCCGAATAAAGATAAGAACAGAATGAAGTTTTCCTACCCAGAAAGCCAACTCCAAGCAACCTTTTATTAATCTTCTGTGAACTTAAGTTCACTTCATCAGAGAAGCAACGGACCCACTGACACTCGGAAGATTCGATCATCTAACCACAGTCCTCGGCACCATCGTTCCCGTTTCCCGGTGAAAGAACCAACTGAGAAGTCCGCTAAAGTCAGCCACCACAACCAGGAAGGCCCAGAGAGCGGAAGAGAAATCCCCTCGGACCCCGCGTGGCCGCTGCCGTGTTCCGAGCTGACTAAGCAGAACTTCAGCACAGTAAGACCGACCCGTTTTCACCTTAAAGTGGGTTTGATGGATGTCTCGAGGCTTTCACAGAATGATAAATTAATCCGAAATGTCAGTATTTAGCGTCAAATAGTCAGCCAACCTAACTATTTGAATACATCCAGTATCTCCCCATTCCCCATATTTTATTTTCCATTCACTAAGTGTTTTATATAATCACCCATATTCAATGCATCTCCTGTTTGTTTTAAAGGTTCATGTTTTGGTCATATCATTTTAATAAATAGTTCATATATCTATATATATGTTATAATCACAGATTGTGTCGTATGCTTTCTTTACGTAATGTCTGTCCAACCAAACGAGAACTTTCACGAAAGTAGCGAGATATGAGACTGATTATTAATTGATTATTAACTGATTATTAATTGATTATTAATTTAGCATACCAGGATCGTAAGATTCTAACAGTTTTCCTCCCTGACTGTAACTTAAAGTTAAAATAACGGTAGGTGGTGCCCTTAATTCGAGGTTTAAGATAAATCCTTATATTTGATGCATATATAATTGCCCAAGAACGCTACACATGACAGGCTGCGCAAACAGCGCAATCGCCGCACAGGGAGCGCCGATTTGCACCGGTCTGTGTCCTACTGTCAGTATTTGACAACCTCTAGCAATGGGATTGCGCTTCAAATGCCCCGGAGTTCCCCTTTAAAGCGGAAATAGCAATATTGTTGACAGTGAGGATGGTTTCCCTATTGGTGTGTTGCATTATACCCATTCTGAGAAGGTGTTTGCTGCAAGTGATGTTCAAACGAACAGTGGAAGGAATCAGGAGGCAGCTGACCTTGCGAGACCAGGTCTGAAGACCAATGCATGGGAGAGCGGGTCAACGAATGAAGGTTACCAACGGGCGGTTCACAAGATTCTTTCCTCGAGTGTGGAACCAAGTATAGTCTGACAGGGAGAAGAGATGCTGAAGATCTCTTTGATTGGGAGTGACGTACTGGCGACCTCTCCTCCCAGAGTTAGCTTAGCAGTTCCAGACCCAGCCGGACGGATGTTCGGCCAGAAGCCGACGACACCAGAATACGGGCGATGGGACGGGACTGGAAAGCTGCATTACATTGCATTTTATTACTATTTGTTGTGTGATAATCCATAATTTTATGTATTGTACTTGGTACAAAACTGTGATTAATTGATTTGATGGTGGTGTATTCATTCTATGTGTATTATCAATCAGAACTGATCACTAATATGTCCATTGCCAGTTGTGTTAGTCAACTGTTCGGAGTGCGACCTTTGGTAAAGTGGTCGGTCGCCAAGTGGGGTGGGGCCGTAGGTGAGTTTTCCCAAAATAAGAACATGAGTTACGAAAGTAGCAGCCGGTGGGTTTTTCGCTCCTATGCACTGCGAACAGTGGACAAGTGTGATGGCAATGTTGAAGTTTGTGTTATTGTTGAATTAATTTAATCATGTAATGTGATTCGGGTACATATATATTCCTTTTCATTTATTCAAAATGTTCCCGTTGGTTGAGAGTGTAGAATTATTATAATAATTTAGTGTTGATTGTTAATTAATTCTTGATTAATTAACTATGTGGGATGATTTTCTTTCATTTTAGATTATTTCTTTATTAAATCACCGATAAGTGATTTCAGGGGGGACTATGTGGGAGAGAAATGTCATGACATTTCTCTTGACATGTCATAATTACATCGTGTGCCTTGTTGACTGGTTCATATGAATATTGTTGATAGTTAGAATGAGCTTGTTTATGATTACGGCGAAAGCAAGGCGCCTCCAGAGAGGGCCACGTACGCTTGTTATGATCCAAAACAGTATAAAAGGGTGTTGCAAAATGAACTCTGTGGACATTGGTGAACATTCTGTATGCATATTTGCTGTGACGGCTTGTTCAATAAATTCCCCAATGAAAGGCTGGCCGACGCGTATTCGACTCCTTTTCTCCACAACAACCTCCACCTCAGAGCCTATCAGGCTGCACCAAACTTTTGGTGCCTTGTTGACACAGAGAAGTACAGTGGTGTATGCACATCAGCCATGAAGGTGGCCAGCCTGTTTGGTTCAACCTATCTCTGTGAATCAGCGTTCTCTGACATGAACTTTCATTAAGAACAAACACAGAACACGCCTCACTGATGCACATCTGAAAGATGCACTCACAGTTGCAGTGTCAAGTTACACACCAGATTACAATGCACTGGTGAACAGCATGCAATGCCAGTCTTCCCACTAACTGCAAAGTTGAATTAAAATGGTGTAGAACTGTGTTCAATTTAAAACTGTGTTCATGACATGTAACAATAATAATTTTGTTAAAAATGTTGTAGATTTGGTCATGAGTTCAAAATGTGACAAGATTTCTTTTAAATATGTGAGTTGAATTTTCTTAACATTATATAATTGATAACTTTTTGAAACATGGTGCAACATAGTTCATGATTTGTTAAAAGGGTTTGTCAGTGGCTAGTGAAAATGAGTGAAAGTGAAAATTCATATTAAAGCTGCAGTCTGCAGGATTTGTTGTTGTCATACGTAAAGTCCTACTTTTTGGCATTTTAAGAGTTTACATGATCTATCAGAACGCTTGAAGTTGAAAACGGTGACCTCCGTAGTCGCAAAATGCAAGAAATGCTTATTTTTTAACCGAAAAATAAAAAGTTATTCAACTTCCTGTCCCGCCCCATCAAAACACATGAGAACTCGTGCACGTAGACGTGCACGCCAGATGCGCTTACACGACTCCTCATTCATCAACTCACCTGTCATTTGCGATCATGGAAGACACAGTAAGTAGACTAGCCCGTAATGAAGTTCAATAGTGTAGATAAATAAGCGTGGGGACGAGCCTACCTTGTATCGCGCGTGCACAATTGGTGATTGACAGGCAGCAGAGCCCAGCTCGTAAACCTGATTGGTTACCTTTTACCGGTCCGGTCTGCAATTTTGTAAACAAACCTGCTGGCTTTGGAGGGACCTAGCGGGACATATAGGGGACCTAGAGAACTCATTTTTTTTTTGTATTGGGGTATTTAATGTACTACTTTCAGAATCCCCGGACAGTTCCAGGCATTATGCTTGAAAAAGAGTTGCAGACTGCAGCTTTAAATGTAGTGATGTACTATAAGTGATCATCTGAAAATTTAACAGTATCATTTTAAGTATCATTAATGATTATTGAGAAAGTATAACTAAAAGCAAATTGAGCAAATGTATTATTTCAGAAGAGTGTATCAAACTGTAGCCCTTCGTGTGACTCAGTACACATGAAGTAGCTCTCCGTTTCGAAAAGGTTGGTGACCCCTGCATTAGTCTCTTTACTTACGTAACCCTAACCAATGCCTAACCCCAAGTTCATTTACCCTAATCGATTAAAATTTAAATTAAACCCTTGACATTCATTACTCTAACTCTAACCATTACTTTTTGAATCTTAAATATAAATTTTTGATAAAAAACATAATTTAGGTATTTTAAAACATAAAAAATTTGATATGGGATTTAAAATTGAAAATATATATATTTTTTTAATTAAAAAATATAATATTATTAGGATTTAATTTGGAATTTAATTTAAAGAAAACAAAAATATTTAAAACACCCACAATAGTTTAAAAACATGAACATTTAACCCTTGTATTATGTTAAGGGTCACTTTGACCCGTTTCAGTTTTTGTGTTTACCAAAGTACTGATTATCCTTTTTTTTTCTCCATGAAATTTTGTGACTTTTCCTTATTTGAGGTCATGAACTAGTGTGTACAATCTGGACACTTTGAAGTGTAGTGAAATGTCTGTGCAGAGTTTGTATACAAAGATGATGTTGCGGGTCATTTTGACCCGGACACTTTAATGTGGGTAAGTAGCTTTTCAGATCCATAATAAACATGTCTCTTTGATGTACTTCATTTTGATTGCACAATTATTTGTATTTTTATTACCTCGGAGACCCAGGTGTGTATAAAGGAGGAACTTTCTTCCCCTTGTCCTTGTCACTTTTCTCATGTCATCTCTTTGAAAAACACACTAAAAATGAGCTCCAGAAGGTTTACAGCTGAAGAAACCTTATCACAGATTTTGAACTCGGATACTAGTGCAGAGGAAGAGATTTCAGAGACAGAGGATCTTTCAGAGACTGAGGACAATGTTATTGATGATCCAGATTGTCAATTTTCCTACGACGAGGAGGATTCAGAGGACGAGTCTGCCATTGTCTCTCCATCAGATGAAAATCACGGAATGCAGCAATCATCCTCCACAGAAGCGACATGGGCATTTAAAGATGGTAATATAAAATGGTCAACATCACCACACCAAAGCCTAGGCAGACTGTCATCTGCCAATGTCATGACTCCTGGTCCTACAAGATTTGCTGTCACACGAGTTGATGATATTCAATCAGCATTTCAGCTCTTCATATCCCCACCAATAGAGAGGATTATATTGGACATGACCAACTTGGAGGGGAGGCGCGTATTTCAAGAGAAATGGAAGCCACTGGATCAGACTGACTTGCAAGCTTACATTGGAATTCTGGTATTAGCTGGAGTGTACAGGTCAAAGGGAGAAGCAACTGCAAGTCTATGGAATGAAGAGAATGGAAGGCCAATCTTTCGAGCAACATTGTCTCTCGAGACATTTCACATGATATCTCGTGTGATCCGATTTGACAACCGCGACACCAGAGCTGGTCGACGTGAAAGAGACAAACTAGCTGCAATCAGAGATGTTTGGGATAAATGGGTTGAAATTCTACCTTTGTTGTACAATCCTGGTCCCCATGTTACTGTAGATGAGCGCCTTGTTCCATTCAGGGGGCGCTGTCCTTTCCGACAGTACATGCCCAACAAGCCTGGCAAGTATGGCATCAAAATATGGGCAGCCTGTGATGCAAAATCTAGCTATGCATGGAATATGCAAGTATACACTGGAAAGCTACCTGGAGGAGCATCTGAGAAGAATCAGGGGATGCGTGTGGTGCTGGAGATGAGTGAAGGGCTGCAAGGTCATAACATCACATGTGACAACTTCTTTACATCCTACCGCCTTGGAGATGAACTTCAGAAGAGAAAGTTGACTATGTTGGGAACAGTCAGAAGAAATAAGCCAGAACTTCCCAGAGAAATTCTGAAAATGCAGGGCAGACCTCTGCATTCCTCAATATTTGTTTTCACTGAGAAAGCAGCAGTTGTTTCATACTGCCCAAAGAAAAACAAGAATGTTCTTGTAATGAGCACAATGCACACTGATGCATCTCTGAGCACAAGAGAAGACGTGAAGCCACAAATGATCCTGGACTACAACTCCACCAAAGGAGGGGTTGACAATCTGGACAAAGTCACAGCAACATACAGTTGCCAGCGCAAGACTGCCCGTTGGCCCTTGGTGATTTTCTACAACATTGTGGACGTGTCTGCTTACAATGCTTATGTCCTGTGGACTGAAATCAACCACCAGTGGAATGCCGGCAAATTGTACCGACGTCGGCTTTTCCTGGAAGAACTCGGCAAAGCACTCGTCACTCCCAAGATCCAAAGGCGAGCCAGGCCAGCTCGATCCCCAGCAGCTGCAGCCGTAATTGAAAAGGTCAAGCTCAGGTCATCCAACCAATCTGCGATGGATCCAGTGGATACAGGTGTGAAGAAACGGAAACGATGCCAGGTCTGTCCCTCCCAAGAGGACAGTAAAACAAGTACCTCTTGTGTGAAATGCAAGAATTACATCTGCAGAAAACACACAGTTACATTCTGTCCATCATGTGGCGAACATTGAAAATCTTGGGCAAGTTAAATGAAAAGGAAAAAGTGTTTGTGAACAGGGAAAAACTTTAACTAAATAGTTCTTAAATATAGTGTTGGAATTAAAAATGTATTGTATGTTTCTTTTATAAATGTTTATATAATCTAGAATAAAGTTGTTATTGGTTTAAACATTTTTTTTTTTACTTCTTTTAGTGGATTTACACAGTACAGGTCAAAATGACCCGCAACATAATCAATGTAATTTTTTTTCAACATAATACGAGGGTTAAAAGCAGAACTAAAAACTGTTGTTGAAAAGTCAACACGAAAGAAAAACAAGGAGGGGAGGGGCGGATATAAAAGGAGTGGAGCGAGGGAGAGAGCTCATTCTGCTCTCAACTCTTGAACAGCCAACTGCTCTCAGATTGAAAAGCCAGCCAGCCATTCTTTATCTTTTTTGTGCTCTTTAGGCCTGAAGAAGACCCTCGTGGGTCGAAACATTGTCGTCTGAGCACATACCTATTTTTTTATTCGGTTTTTGATTTTTTTATATTAAAAATAAATAAAAAAGTGTTTTGTTGTTTTTCTAAAAACAACTTTTGATTTATTTAATAAAGACACATTTCCTTTTATTTCATAGCCTTTTAATATATAAAAATACATTTCACGAAAACATTTTAACTAGAATAACAAAGGCTACATTAATAAAAAAAACACCCAAAATGGGTGACCAGAGGTTCATGGTGCGCTACAGTAAGGGTAAAGCTAAGTAACTGTGGCGTTATTTTTTATGTTCTATAACACTGTTACGTTCTATGACATCTTTAACATCAAATATGGTTATATTAACTGATTGAAGAATAAAAACACTATATATAGTAATTTAGAACATTCGGTATTTATTTGAACTCAATAGATTGCAGCCTGCCATATGATGCATAGAAATAAAAACATAAATATTGAATATAAAATGGTGATGGTGGTCACCTGTTCATGACCCGAAAAATCGAGTGTTGTTTGTTTTTGAGTGGCTCCGTCTCCTTCGCTGGGGCTCACGCTAGCTGCATTTGGATGTGCATGTGTTTTGGAGTTTGCAGCGCATTTCTCTCTTGCATGGGTTTTGAAGTTAGCAGCGCGTATGCTCCGGTCGTTTTTGTGATTGCCGCATTTTTCTCTTGCTGCGTTTTACTGTTGGAATTTTTTTTCCGTTTGCAGCGCGTTTGCACGTGTCGCCCACCGTATCCGCCCACCTAGCCAATCATCATCGCATTTGCAACGGTGTCATCATCCCCACCCCTTCTCTTTCCAGGCAGCATGCAGCTGATGTGTAGCCGAAGGCCTACAACCCAATTGTAGTAATGCGCCACTTTATATTCTCAGTAACGATAACGGCGTTGTAACGATGGTAAAAGTAATTAGTTAAGATTACTCCGTTACAGAAAAAATAACGCCGTTATACTTACATGCCGTTACTCCCAACACTGGCTAGAACAGTGATAACAATAAAATGCTCCATAAGTCAAATACAATTGTGAAATCACTTTGCTAGAACAATAACTTATAATACTTTGCAATCTGTGCAAAAAAATGCCTTATCACAGCATTAGTGGCTGCAATGAGCCTGTTTTGCACTGCACATTTGTTGAAAACGGGGTTGCAGGCTTGATACTGCCACTCTCAGGTCATGCTCAATGTTGAGCTTGGATCTGTACTTTGTTTTCAGTGAAGCAACAGCTGAAAACCCAATTACACAGAGATGGGATGTGGCGAAGGAAAGAAGGATGCCCACAGCCCTCTGCCCTGTGAGTGGATGCTCCTTCTCCACACCCAACCAGAATTCACTGTGTCTGAGCGCTAAACCTCAGCCTTAGGGTGGAGTCAGATGTCATCTCAATCAGTTGGTCCTCTTCTCCACAGCTGAAATCGGCAGGTGCTGCAGATAGATAATGTATTTGTGATTGCATATTAAACACAACAAATTTCAATTTTACAATCCAACAATCCAATCCAGTTAGTAAGTAGCATAAAGACAACATAAATGAAATGCATGTACAGCACAAATAGTCATAGTCATAATTAGTCAGTCAATAAAATAAAATACCAACCTGCTGCATTGAATGGATCGATCACCCAGTCATACTGAGCAATGTTGTTTGGGAAGTATTTTTGGAAAAATCCCATCAGGGAAGAGATGTGTTGCTTGAGACAGAGGATCACTGTAGTGGCTTCAGAATCACTGCTTTCTGCAAATTCAGTCAGATTCTCAAAGGCATCAGTGTTTCCTTAATCAAGGCGCCTGCCCCACATCTCCAGCTTACCAGTGAATGCACTGATCTTGTCTGCCAGGTGAGGTAGATGCTTCTCTCTGCCTTGAAGCTGAAGATTTAATTCATTCAGCTTTCCAAATACATCGCTGTTCATCACTGAACTTGCTTGCAGCTTCATGCATGCTCTCCTCCTCCAAGAACGAGGAGTTAGGGTTAGGGAAATGTAAGCAAGAAAGATTAGTGGTGTTGATTCAAGTGTTAGTGATTAGGATCGTTGAAGTTGAACTCCACAAAGGAGCTTAATGGTTTATACTGTGTCACATGTAACGCCCTCTACAGTCTGTTGCCACACATTCTCATAAAGTGACAAGTCATCAATAGATCTACATGCCACATACCACAAGCAGCAGAGCATGTCCAGTAACAGACTCCTGTGTGTGACATGCTTCATAGACAGACTGATTCTTTTCTGAGGGCCAGGCTGGGGCAGGGGTGCTCTCCTGGTGGCACGGCTCCTTCCGGTCGATACCACTGGTACTGTGACTCCTGTGTCTGACATGCTCCATAGACAGACTGAAAAAGTCCTTTTTACCAAGATCTATTCAACTGTATAATGCCACGCAGAACCAAAGGTGGGAGATTAATCTGTGTACTGCACTCTGTTCTCACAACATGTTCAGTGTCATACCTTCTGGGTGGAGGTACAGTAATCTGGCAAAGTTAAATTAATTAAACTACAATACCTCACTAAAACTAAGAGGCTCGACATAGAGACTGCAACGTCAATTTAGGGGAAAAGATAAGCATGGTAATAAATGTCTGAGTTGCCACCGTTCTCGAATTCTTAGCTGAAACATTTCGGGCTCCCTCTGCACTCGAGACATCTTTACAAAAAAAGTGTTTTGTCTGAAATAGATGATAGATAGATAAAGATGTCAAGTTTTGTAGAAATAGTGACTAAGATTGAAGAGTTAGTCAATATGACAGACGTTTGGTCTATTGAAGGGGACTTACCTTCAAACAAGTGTTTTGTCTCACAGTCTGAAATAGATAGATACATAGATACTTCATTAATCCCAAGGGAAATGTAAGGAGTAGCATTACAAAAAACAATACAAACATTTTTTTGGAAAGCAAACATTACAAGGCAAAAGAGCAGTGGGTCATATCAGTGTTTTGAAAGTATTAGCGATTTTTATTGAATAATTGAAATATTTAGTACTATTCATTATACACCTGGAATCATTAGGATGCCATGTTTGGTAGAAATAGTGAGTAATATATACGAATTAGTCATTAGAAAAGAACGTTTGTTCTATTGAATGGGACTTACCTTCACACAAGGTTTCATGTGACAGTCTGAAGACTCTTACTCAATTTGTATCATTCTTTCAACCAATCATGTTAGCCCTATGTTTAGATATTGCAGTTTGAAATTTAGTTAGAATAAAAAAAATTTCGGAATCTTGGAATCCTTGACAAGTGTAAGTTGCTTTGGATAAAAGTGTCTGCTAAATGCATAAAGAGTAAATGATTCCACATACCTGACATTGCCATGAACTGCATTGTGAACCTGCATTCCAAAAAAGTATACATGATAAAAAATTAATATCAGCACACACACACACACCTTCAACAAATGCAACTCTGGTAACTCTGGTGTGGTTAAACTACAAGTGAACTTTAAAACAAAACATGGAAAAAAAAATCTTTCAAGCTAGAGTTGACTTTCTTTTTTATCTCATTGTTAGAATTTTTAAGGCTCTGTATTTTTTTTGGATCTTTTCTGGAGAGGCATATTTTGCGCTACGTAGGTGTCTGGGACTAAACAACTGTTTTGCATCTGTCTTGTGTGTCCCATCTTTTTCTCTCCCATGGCGGTTCACCAAGGGACAGTGGTCTGACATTTTCTTACGCCTTCTTCCCACACGCCTGTTCACAGCAGGAGACTTTAATGGACAATTTTTTACATTGCCATTTTCCTGTATTTCCTCTTCTGTACAGTCTCTTTGTCCTTCTTCTACAGTCTTCCCCTTTGTGCTGTCCTCACCTATAGTCATGTCTATGGGATGCTGTGACTGGATCAGTTTGTCTCTGAGTCATCCACCACATCTTTGTCATCTGCACTTGCAGCTTTGGTGCAACCCTGGTCCTTATTTTGCATCAGTTTGTCTGTTGTAAAGTAATTTCCAGCTGTATCTTCTGTTATGTTTTCATCCCGGTCACCGTCACTGTCCCTCTGCGTCCCATCTTTAGCTGTATGCTCTGTCATGTTCTGTTCTGTCACACGATGCTGAAGGACAATGGCGTTGACCGGGACGAGGCCTTTAGCTGTATCCTCCGTCACATTTTCATGCCGGTCACCTTCACTGTCCCTCTGCATCGTGTCTTTTCGTCTCCTCTCTGTCATCTTCCTGTTTGACTCATCTTTAGCTGTATCCTCTGTCATGTTTTTGTCCCGGTCACCATCACTGCCCCTCTGCGTCGTGTCTCTCTGTCCCCTCTTTCTCATCTTCCTGTTTGACTCATCTTTATCTGTATCCTCTGTTATGTTGTCGTCACTGTCACTGTCCCTCTGCATGGTGTATTTCCGTCCCCTCTTTTTTTTCAACACTTTATTTTGGAATTTTTCATCTTTTAAACAAAAATGATACAGAGCATGTTGTTCAAGCAGTCCCACAGCTATAGCATATGGTATGACTAAGAATTCTACCAGACTGCCGAGATAAGAGATCTCATATTCCCCCCACCCACCTCCTTTCACAAAGAACAACTAAATAAAAAATTACAATTTTTACAATGGCGACCAAAAAAAAAGAAAAACCAACAGACAAATGAATACATATAAAAAAAAATTTAAAAAAAGGGGGTCAAAATAAATCAAATGCAATCAATTAGAATCGGTGCATCCCACGCTACGGCAACACTCGGCTCCAGACACAATCATCCTCAAATTGTTAGATCCAGCCCGCAGTTCTCTACATGTGTGATGAAAGGCTGCCAGGCCTTGTAAAATCTGTCAGTTGAACCCTTCAAAGTGGACCGTATTTTCTCTAGCCGCAAGAACTGCATTAGATCTCGAATCCAGTGGTTAAGTGTGGGTGGTGCTTCGTCCGTCCATTGAAGAAGAATTAGCCGGCGAGCAATCAGACGCAAAAGCAATAGAATTTAATTTATAATTTGGAAGGTGGGCTTCTTCAGTCACTCCAAACAGTGCTGTCAGTGGAAAATGATTGAGAGGAATCTGAAATACTGTTGCGAAAGTTTTAAATACATCCTCCCAGTACTTACAAAGCTGGGGACAAGTCCAAAACGTGTGGATAAGAGTCCCCACCTGATTTTTTATTTTTTTTTACACGTAGCACATAAGGGGCTCACATTAGGATAAAATCTGGCCAATTTCGCTTCAGTATAGTGAAGACGGTGGAGAATTTTAAACGGCAGGAGTCCGTGCCGCGCGCAGATAGATGAGGAGTGGACCCTGTGTAGAATTGAATCCCATGTGCCCTCGTCCAGTTGTAACTGCAAGTCCTCTTTCCATTGGTCCTTAATTATAGATAAGGAGGGACAGTCAAGTTGTGAGATTAGATTATATATTTGAGCAACCACACCCCTTCCAAGTGGGTTAATATCCAAAATATGGTCTAATATGTCTTTTTTTGGTGTATAAGGGAACTGAACTAGATTAGTTTGAGCGAAGTTTCTAACCTGCAGATATCTAAAGAAAGAACTGGTTGTTATGAAGATTATATCTCTGCTTCAGCTGGGTGAATGAGGCAAAAGTGCCATCAATAGATAAGTCTCCAAAAGATTTTATACCTTTTGTCTTCCAGATTTTAAAAGCCAAGTCTTGCAGTGATGGGGGAAAGTAATGATTTTGATCAATTGGTGCTGAGAGGGGCATTGATAAAAGTCCAAATCTTTTCCTAAACTGTACCCAGGTCCTAAGGGAATGTCCAAGTGTTGGGTTATTTTTATATGCAGAGAGTTCTACCGGTATGGGGCATGTCAAGAGAGCAGAAAGTGAGGATAATTTACAAAATGAGGCCTCAGTGGCCAACCAGGATGGTTGTTGTTTATCCGACGACGTTTTCCAGAATAGCATGCTACGAATATTGGCAGCCCAGTAGTAATGTTCAAATTTAGGTAAAGCCATTCCTCCTAATTGCTTTGGTCTTTGCAAAAAAGCCTTCCGAATTCTTGCAGATTTATTATTCAAAATAAACTTTGAGATACATTTGTCAAGGGCTACAAATATTTTTTTTCTAACCAGTACTGGCACACATTGAAACCAAGAGAAATTTTGGTAAAATGTTCATCTTAACAGCATTGATTCGGCCAGCCAGGGACAGGGGTAGTGTACTCCATCTCTGTAAATCTTTCCTGACTGATTCTAAGAGGTTAGTAAAATTCAGGTCAAAGAGTTTGTTATGCAATTGGGGAACTCTGACCCCTAAATAAGTGATATACTCAGAAGTTTGTCTCAGACCAAAGTTCTGAAGAGGAAGAATCTTTGCAATAGCATTAATAGGAAGCAGCTCGCTCTTTTGAATATTTAGTTCATAGCCTGAGATTTCTCCGAAGCGGTTTAGAATGCTGAAAACATAGGGTAGCGAGCCCAAAGGGTCGGAAATATAGAGCAGAAGATCATCCGCATATAGGTAAAGTTTATGCTCCACTCAAGATCTGAACACTCCTTTAAAATGTGCCTCTGAGCGGAGTTTAATGGCAAGGGGCTCAATAGCTACTGCGAAGAGGAGGGGAGAAAGGGGGCAGCCCTGTCTTGTACCGCGGTTAGGATAAGGGGTTAGGGTTAGGAAAATTAAAGGCGTCAGAATTTTGGTGCACGGTCCATCGCTGGCCCGAATCCTGGGTCCCTTTCCCCCCAAGCGCCACACAAAGAGAAAAGGAAAATGAAAATAATATAAAAAATAAATAAATAAAAATTAAATGGGTCTCAAAAGTGCTCCAAATTGAATGATTAAAGCCTCAGTAATTAAATTATACCCCCGGATGGTTAGGGTTCAGGTCAAGGTCAGGCTATAGTCCTATGGGGTTAGGGTTAGGGTCCTGGTCAGGGTTAGGGCTCATCCCCCGAGTGGTTAGGGTTAGGGTTCAGGTCAGGGTCAGGTTTATAGTCCTGTGGGATTAGGGGAAGGGGCCTGGTTAGGGTTAGGGCTCACCCCCCGAGTGGTTAGGGTTCAGGTCAGGGTCAGGTTTAAACAAAGTCCAGATTAAATTAAGGCAAGAGGCCTGGGTTAAGCCCATGGCACCTCTGATTTGGGTTTAAGCAACAGGTCTGGGTTAAGCCCACAAAACCTGGCACAAATGAAATAAATACATCCCAAAAATAAAATTTAAAACCTCATGAATGCCTTCTCATTAAGTCCCCTCGGATAAACAGTGTCCAATTTAGAAATCCAAAGTTTTTCAGCCCTCCTCCTTTGAGGTGTGGTCCAATTCGGATTAGCCTGAATGACCGTGGCTGTGACTGAGTCCCATTTATGGGTTAGTTGTTAAAAAATGAGACACCAAATGAGTGTCAGTTCTCTTCCTCTTAAGGATGTTGTGTCTGTGTTGAGTGAACCTTTTTTTTTTTTTTTTTAACAATATTTTTTATTGAAGTTTCAAGTGCATATCAAACTTTATGTTGAATGTACAAACTTTTTCATTTTCATTTATATCCCCTCGAACAGCCACTCATTCACACAGACAAAGAAAAAAAAAAAAAAAATGAAAAAAATAAAAAAATAAATAAAATAAAAAATAAAAAAATAATAATAAAATCAAATCAGGGCAGAATCGTTTCATAACCTGTTATTCAGTCTGTGTTATCTGTTTCATTGGTCAGGAATGACATAAATGATTCCCAAATACAAGCAAACTCCTCCTGTTTACCTTTAACAATGTATGTCAATCTCTCCAGTCCAAGACAAGTCATCAACTCCCTCTTCCACATTGCCAGTGATGGTGGCTCTACATTTTTCCAATATAGTGCAATCGCTCTCCTTGCATGGAGAAGTCCAAAGTCAATCATTTTCGATTGCTTTGTTGTTCTGATGAAGTCCTTGGGGTATATTCCAAGTATGCAGATTGTTGACGTCAAAGGAATGTTACACTTAACCATCTGTGATAAACATTTAACTACATTTCCCCAAAATACCAAAATCTTAGAGCATTCCCATAGGCAGTGAATCAAAGTTCACTTTTCAGTCAGACATTTAACACAAACATCAGGGATGTTAGGGGAGATATGGTGAAGTTTTGCAGGGGTTATATAAACCCTCATTAACCACTTATACTGAATCAATTTTAATCTTGTGTTAATTGAATTCTTTTGTGCTTTTAAACATGCTCTTCCCCAATCTTCTTCACTAATATTTTCTTGTGTATCTGTTCTCCACGCATTTAATTTATCTGATGCTGATTCTGTTGACTAATCCGCTAAAAGGTTATAGAATCTAGATGTGTTTTTTACCATTGAAATTATTAATCACCGTTTCCTCAATAATTGATAGTGGGGGTGTGGCCATGAATGTCTCATATTTTGATGCTATAAAATTTCTTAATTGCAAATATTTGAAAAAATGTTTTTGAGAAACTCCGTATTTATGACAAAGTTGATCAAATCTGAGAAGGGTACCTTCAAAATAAAGGTCCGAAACGGTCCCAATTCCTTTCTCTGCCCATAATTTGAAACCCCCATCCAATCTACCAGGTTTGAATTGTCTGTTGCCCCAGAAAGGAGTAAATTGTGATAAAGTTAATGTTTCATCAACAAAGTTATGTGCTGCATACCACACTGATATTGTATTTTTAACAAAAGGGTTTCTTGTCTGTTTTTCCAGTGTCTTGATGTCTGAGGAATATAAGTACTGTTTTATGGGCAGATCTGACACTGATTTTTTTTCAATATTTACCCAAGCAGGTGGTGTGGATGAAGAAAAATAATACATTGCAGAACTTAATTGGGTAGCCCAATAATACCACTTCAGGTTAGGGACCCGAAGTCCTCCCCTTTCATAGGGTAAAAATAATAACTTGAGCTGGATTCTACCCTTTCTATTCTTCCAAATGAACTGGCTAAATATACTATTAGTTTTTTTATAGAAGTCACTTGGTAATGGAAGCGGGAGTGCTTGGAAAAGATATATAAATTTGGGTATAATAGACATTTTAATAAGATTGATACGACCAATCATTGATATCGGCAATTTAGACCACCGGTCCAACTTTTCTGTCACTTCGTCTACCAGAGGGTTATAGTTTATGGGGACAATGTTGCCAAGTTTTGGGGCAATCTTAATACCCAGATATTTAAATCCATCTTGCGTGGCCGTAAATGGTGTATTTATTTTGGGATTGCGTCTTTCTTCTTCATTTAGGAATAACAATACTGACTTAGAATTGATTATTCTGTATCCAGAAAACTCGCTAAAGTTTTCGAGTAAAGTAATCAAATTTGGAATACTGTTCCTCAGGTTTGTTAATAAAAAAATTATATCATCAGCATATAATGCTATATGATGCTGTACGTCCCAAATCCTGATGCCGGATATATTCCTACGTGTCCTTACTGCGATCGCGAGAGGTTCTATTGCTAAAGTCAAAAGCAAAGGAGACAATGGGCAGCCTTGCCTGGTTGAGCGTTGTAAACTGAAAGGTTTAGAAATTGTGTTATTAGTCAATATTTCTGCTGTTGGGTTTGTGTACAGTAATTTGATCCATTTGAGAAATGTTTCTCCTAGACCATATCTAGGCAGCAGATCAAAAAGGTATTTCCATTGTATTCTATCGAATGTTTGGCTAGCATCAACTGACAACATTGCAGTGTCTTTGGCATTGTTTTTCTCAAACAGTACATTTAAAACTCTCCTGACGTTATGAAAGCCTTGCCGTTGTAATATAAAACCATTCTGATCATTACTAACCAATTGAGGAAGATATTGTTCTAATCTTTTAGAGAAAGCTTTGCATAATATTTTTGTATCACATCCCATTAAACTAATGGGCCTGAAGGATGAACAACTGGTTGGCGATTTTTCAGGTTTTAGTATCACAGTTATCATAGCTAATCTTAACGATGGTGGAAGAGTTCCTGTCTTAAATGATTCGTTAAACATATCTAATAGAGGTTGCGCAAATTTCTGTTTAAATTTCTTATAAAATTCTATTGGTATCCCGTCGGGACCAGGTGCTTTCCCACTGTTCATACTGCTCATGGCGTCATAAAGATCCTCAACTGTTAATGCCCCGTCCAATACTTCCTTTTCATCAGATAAGCTCTGGAACTGTAGCTGATCGAGAAATTTGTTGTTGTGTAGCTCCTGCATATTCTGATTTGTATAATAGTTCATAAAAGTTTATGAAGGTAGCATTAATTTCAATTGGGTCTGTTGTTAAGTCGCCTGACATTGTCTTTATACTGTTAATTGTTCTCTCGGCTTGCATCTTCTTAACCCGCCAGGCCAGTAATTTACTTGGCTTTTCACCCTGATCATAGTATGCTTGCTTGGCCCATAAGAGGTTTTTAGCAACTTTGTCAGTAGTTAGTTTATTGTATTCAGCTCTCATTACTGTTAATTGTTGCTGTTTGTCCTCGTCATTATTCTCATAAAGATCCAATTCTAGTGTTTTAATTTGTCTTTCCAATGTTTGTATTTCCTTTTTGTTCTGTTTAGTCTTTGAGCTTGTATATTTAATAATTTCTCCCCTTATATATGCTTTGAATGCTTCCCACCTTACACTGGCGGTTGTTTCATCCGTGTTTAGTAGAAAATAGTTATCTATGCAGGTTCCTATGAATTTAAGAAAGGATGGATCTTGTAACCAATATACCTGGAACCTCTATCTCTGGGAATGTTGAGGAAACATGCCTATGCATATTTCCATTGAGGCAGCCGCATGATCACTAATCACTATGCTGTCATACCAGCAGTTTGTGACATCAATAAGCAGTTCAACAGATATTAGGAAATAATCAATACGTGAATACGTTTTATAAGTAGAAGAGTGACAGGAAAATTCTTTTTCTGTTTGGATTTTTTTCCCCTCCATACATCGACTAGTCTTAGATCTTTCATGAATTCATTCAGCTTTTTCCTTGTCTGTACGTGCGAGGTATCAGTTCCCGTAAGGCGATCCATTACTGGGTCTAACGTACAATTAAAGTCCCCCCCAAAAATATAGAGACCTTCTAAGGTAGACACAGTCCATAGTAATTTTTCAAAGAAAGATGGCATGTCCTCGTTAGGACCATAAATATTAATTAAATTAACTTTATGTGACATAATGTTTCCTTGTGCAATCACATATCTACCAGTTGGAATGGAACTGACTTGTGTTCGAGGATAGCAACACCTCGAGCATAATTATTATAAGAAGAATAAATCACTTGGCCCGGCCACCTTTTTTTCAGACAAGGTATGTCAGAGGCCATCAAATGGGTTTCTTGTAAGAAAACAATTTTAGACCTGAGATGTTTCAACCTATTTGTAACTTGTTTCAATTTAGTCAATTTTCTAAGCCCCCTAACATTCCAACTAGTGATCTTAATATCGGAATAACTCACAGACATTTTTTTCCATCGATAACATATGTTGCTGATTCTGCCAAAACCACACACAAAAATATAACACACACTGGAGGGGAAAAGAAAAAACGCAAGAACAATTAGAACAGTAATAACCAAAACAAGAAAAAATCCAATCCCGCCCCCTGGCATTTCCACTGAAATGCTATCCCACGCCCTCTTTAATAAACCAACTCTGGAGGATGCTGATCCACTAATGCGGAGGAGCAGCTAGTCCGCGTGCCCTTGACCCTGGACAGAACAGCCATGAGTCCAAACAACCATAATGTCTCATATTTTAACATTAACCCCTTTCTCTGTTCTCAGTTAAAGCCAACTTTGTTCAAAAAAGAAAAACGGATTGCATTAAACAATGCTGTACCAGAAATAACGTTGGCTTGTGTGTTGCACCACAGAAAATAATACAATAAAATAATTTCGAATGATCTTGATATTTACCCTTATTTGAATTTCTGGCGTTTGAATTTCTGAAGTTTAAACCATTCCTTATCTTTTCAGTATAACATTTAGCAACACTTTCCCAAAGAAACAGTCTTTATTAGTCTCTGTATATCGTTTATGATACCTGACTCGGCTGTTGTTTTCCTTCTTGGTGCGTTCAATGTCCGCCGTAACTCCAGGAACTGTGTAACATGTCCATATGATCTGTACAGTGTTCATGCAGGTCGTGTTATGTCTTGGTGGAACCTCTCGGCTTCTTGTGGTGTTGAAAAGAGATGAATTCTTCCCTTGTGAAGCACTCTCAGTTTACAAGGATTATGTTGAAATCCTCGAAAATTTCCCATGTCCACAAAATGCTTCACAACTGGGACAAATCCCCGCCGTATACGGACCGTTTCTGCAGACAGATCCTGAGAGAAGGAAAGCTTGCCGTCGCCGTGCTTGATTTCTCGCTTCCTTGCTTCGCGGTACACGAATTCCTTATCCTGAAACTTCAAAAAGCGGACAAGAACTGCTAGGTTCTGGTTAGGTTTGGCCGGTGCCAGTGTACGATGAACTCGCTCCAGAGTGAAAGTTTTATCAGGACAGCCGAGCCATTGCGGTAGCATGTCGTTGACAAAGTCGAAGAGTGGCTTATTTCCTTCAGCTCGTTCACGTAGACCAAAAAGCCGCAGGTTCTTTCTTCTGCCTCGATTTTCCAAATCTTCTGTTTTTGATTCCAGATAGGCAATTCTTATAGTGGCTGAGGCTAGTGCCTCCTGAGTGTGCTGCAGCTCGTCTTCTGTTGTTGCTATACGTGTTTCTGCCTCTCCGATATGTGTTGTATTTGCAACCACATCTCGTTCCACGTCTGAAAGTTCGCTCTCAATCGCCACATTGAGTTTGCCACATCCGACAAACGGTTTTCAATGTTGTCCATTTTTGATCCAAAGTCCGAGCGGAGGGACTTCAACTCTGCTAGCACGTCAGCTATATTAGCCATGTTGTTAGCTTCATTAGCTACCGTCGTCGCCGGAGAAATAGTCTCTACGATACCTGCCTTGCGTGCTCTGGTGAAAATATGGTAGGGTTTCGATTCGGATGGTTCAGACATATCCAGAGCCGCTCTGTTTGCTAAAAAATTATCGTTGCATTTGTGGGTTTTTTCTAAAGTTTGTGTTTGGCTGTGTGGAGCTCTTAGGCTACGCCGCCATCTTGATCCCGGTCACCAGAAGCCTCCTGAGTGAACCTTGTTAATAAAGTGTTACCTGTTTCGCCCACATAATGTCTTCCACAGGTTGTACAAGTTATTAAATAAACACAATTTTTGGAGTGAGGACTCCCTTTACAAAGTGGGCGGAAAAAAATTTTTGTGGAGAAACTACAGAGCCAGGTGAGATTTTGAAAAAATTGCCCTTGATTTCTCAGCCTCGGTTTGGTAACTGATGGAAGTTTTGCCTTAATTAAATAATCCCTGAGATTTTTATTTCTCCTAAAAGCTGCAATGACTGAGTGATCAGTGAGTATTTGGGCGTTCTGACTGAAGTTTTGGAAGTTGGTTTTAATTATATTGGTTAGTTTGAGAGTAGCTGGAGAGAATATGGTCACAAACGGCAAAATTGGGGACACATTAATGGGTTTGACCTGCAAATATGATGAAAAGCATCTTCTTAAAAAGGAGCGAGAGTACCCTCTAGTGGTCAAAGCAGAGAATAGCGTCTTAGTTGCTGTCTGAAAATCAGAATTCTGGCTGTAGATTTTGTGAAATCTTAAAAGTTGGGATTTAACTAGACCAGCAAAAGTGTGTTTCGGGTGGAAACTTGATTTAAATAACAGAGCATGTGTGTCCGTGGGCTTGAAAAACACTAAAATATCTAATGTGTGTTTGTTGAGAAAATCTGGCCCTTTAAAAGTGGTTGTGTCAAGAAAATCCACAAAATTTTGGATCGATGCAAGACTTTAATTTGATGGAATTGTTGTGGTTTTTGAGAGTTTCTAAAAATGCTTTAAAATCCTGTTCCGAATGTGACCATATGCCCCAAATATCATCCAGAAAGCGATAATAATACAGAGGTTTTTTGGAACATTGAGCTAAGGCTGAAGTTTCCCATTCTGCCATAAATATATTGGCATATGCCGGGGCAAACTTTTTACCCATTGCAGAGCCCTTAACTTGTAGGTAAAACTCACCGTTAAATTCAAAGTCATTTCTGGTTAAGTTTATCTCTAAAAGTTGTAGTAGTTCCTTTTGAGGCCTCTTTTTATCTGGATATCTTTGAAAGATGTTTTTGGCAGTGTTTATACCCTCGTTGATATCTATATTAGTGTATAAGCTGTCAATATCCATGGTGAACAGAAATGAATTGGTTGGGACTGCTAATCGTTTGACTTTCTCCACAAAGTCATAAGTATCCTTGATATAACTGGCATGTCGGATTGCCTCCTGTTCATCCCTTTGGAGGTTGGATTTGACCCTTTCCGTTTTAAATTTTTTTTCAAAGAATTCCATATCGGCTTTGATCATCATGAGTAACTGTGGCGGGAGTTGGCCAGCAGGGGGAGCCCACTCTGACTTAAGAGTGAAGGGCTGAGGTTCACATTCTTTTTTATCTTTATAATAAATGGCTAATTTAGTTCTTCTATGGTATTGCTGGATGTCATACTTAATTTTGAGTCTAGATTTTTTATCATTTGCCACCTTTGTGGGAATAAAATTTAAACCTCTGTTAAGCAGAGTTTGTTGTGGGCCAGTTAATTTAAAACATTTTGAAAGATTAATAACACCCTTTATCCCCTCCTGTGGAAACAGGCTTGTGGGGATATTCAGTTTACACGGTCATTCCAATGTTGCAACATCGACATGGCAGTTTTCTTAACCCAATGCACATTATCCTTCTCAGTAACAAAGTTAACAGACAACTTAGGAATATGACACTCCAAACCTTCAATAACCTCATTCATGTGTTGCAGTATCATGCGTTCTTTATGAGGCAGGGACTGAGAGAAGTTGATGACTGGAACATACACAAGAGCATGAGGAAACATTTCTTTTGCCACCCGAAGTGCCCTTTTCATTTCCAACACTGGAACTCTTTTGTCCTTGTGGGACCGGTTATTGATACCAAAAGACAAGACAATTTTCTCAAGTGTGACATCACAGGTAGCATTTCGAAGCAGAGCATCTGCATGTACCCACTTAGCCCCTGGAAAGCTGTCAATCTGGATGTTATCCGCTGCAAAAACTGGCATTCTGGCCATGTTGGAGTCACCTATAATGACCCATTTTTCTCTGATGTGCAGCTTCAATTCCCGTCGTTTCATGGGTGTGCGAGGATGTTTGGTTGGTGTGCATACCTGCGGTTTGGGTGCAGGAGATGAAGGAGGAGAAGTCTCCCCTGCTTTGCTGGTCTGTAGGCGAGTTTGGACGCTGGTCCTCAGCTTTTGCAGGTTGATGGGAGCCAGGCTGTATGAGGCTGCTGGGCCTAGCCTGGGGAGGGGGTTAGGGTTAGGGTAACCCTAACCCTGTTCAGAAGGGTCGAATTATGTCTGACGGAAGTCACTTCCGAGTCTCTACGACCTTCCGTTCCGAAGATAATTGGCAAAAACCGTTTCCGCATTGAAATGAATGGAACGCGATTTTCTCCCACAGCCAAAAAGGACCCTGGGGAAAGTTGTTAGGAGCACGTTTCAGGCCATTTGGAGTCTATTGGTACCTATTTTGGAGACATGATTTTTGACAAAATACTTGGTAAATTTTCCAAAATTTTTACCAAGTCCCACAGTCAAAAACCCTAGTTCCAGGTAAGGGTTACGTACACAAGGGTTAGGGTTAGGGTTAGGGGACAAAACTCCGAACGACACCCCCCTGCCATTAGGCCATATGGCCATAAGTCCTGATAGGAAGGTAGCAGAGACCAGAGACACATATCCCCGGATTCAGCAAGACCAGGGCTATGCACTGATCCTCGAACCATTGGGGGCGGAGCCACGGGGGCGGAGCTAGTTCCGGAAACAACTTTGTTTTCCTTATATCTCCGGTACGGAAGGTCGTAGGTCTGGAGATAATCGGCAAAAACCGTTTCCGCATTGAAATGAATGGAACGCGATGTTCTTGAAAAATTCCTACCTCCCAGAGCCAAAAACTCTGTGGAATGTTGTTAGGAGCACGTTTCAGGCCATTTGGAGTCGATTGGTACCTATTTGTGACAAATGAACTTGTAAATTTTCCAAAATTAGGGTTAATAGCCTCATATCTATGTGGCTCCCCCATAGACTTCTAACCCACATGGATGTTAAATTCATATCTTTTGATAGGAATGTGCTAGAGGCATGAAACCAACGTCCACGGATAGCTGAGGGCCTTATGTGTCCAACCATATAAGGTCCGACGGCACTTTCGTACATTAAGTGGGCGTGGCATTGGAAAGAAAGACCAAATATGGTGTATTGCGTAGACTGTGAGTGTGTGAAACCCACACATGTGATTGTGCAACTACTTGGACTCTTTGGTCGTGCCCTAGTGGTCCTGTGGACTCTGGGGATTGGGTCTAGCCAGCTGGTCTACTGCTGTTTGGTACCGCAGTAGTAGACCAGCTGGCCAGACCCCATCCCCAGTGTCCACAGGACCACAATGGCACTTAAGCCCCCACGCCACGACAAGGCAGAGTCCATGTGAGGGAATATGTGGAAAGAAACGTGTGTAAGTGTCATGCATGCAGTGTGTGCCTTTATGTATGTGTGTTTGAGAATGTACCAATAAATGTGTATAAATGTTGTGGATGCATTGTGTGTGTTTTATGTATGTAAGTGGGTTTGTTAGTGTGTGTGGGTGTGAAAAAGAAAACAATGGACCTAATTGGACCTAACCTATGGACCTAACCCTAACCCTTCCGAGGATGCCTCTTCTTAGAGAACCCTAACCCTTTTTTTTGGTCCTAGAACGTAGGATCTTTGTTTGTTTTTGTTTTTTTTGGCTCCTGGGAACAGGATTTTTTTTTTTTGTAGAACAAGGGCAACAATTTACAAGGGGACGTCTCTCAGCAACTGCCTCCACTTCTTGGAGAACGCCTCCAGAGTCCTGATCAATCTGCCTGTCTCCTGGCAAGCCCTGACGTAGGCTTGGTAGGCCTCCCTATGTGTCATTCCAGGGTTTTTTGAGACCAGCTCCATTTCCCAGTCCTGCCAGCGCAGCCTCACGCTGCCTGGCAGGATCTGGCTCTTTGACCTCAATCCAGGCACCTCCTCCTCCTCCTGCACCTGCGGGACATCGTCCGAGTGCACGTCCTCTCTCTCTTTCGGTGGCAAGCTCTTGAGGGCCGGGCCCGGGGCTGCAAGAGGCTTCCACAGCCTGTAGGGCACGTCTTTGTACAGTTTGTACACCCTCAGTGCAGTCACCCCTTCGAGCAGGTCCCGGGAGAGAATTATTTTGCGCTGCAACTCAGCCTGGCTCAGAGGCGCGCTCTCAGGAGCGGGAAGTACGTCAATTTCAGCTCCCTTAACCCCAACAGGAGGCAGGCAGCCACATCCTGTCCCGCGTCCAGCGCGAGCTGCTTCCCCCTGTTTCAAGGTGTGTGGGAAGCTGAAATTGTAGCTGTCCAGCAGCTGTTTGGCAAGCACCTCCTGAGTAACAGCCCCAACGAGGCGTGTGCCCTCTGGTACCTTCTCCCCTGTCAGGATGTACATGGGGAGGGAGCTGGTGTCAAACAGGTCCCCCACGATCACCCTGACCATCACCACACCCAGGACCGAGGGCTCCGCTCCGACTGCCTCCGCCAGCGGAAACAGCCGGCGCACCCGCCAGTGGAGCTGGGTGTTGCCCGTCCACACCCGTAGAGGTGGCGGGTTGTCGCCCTCCGTCGCCGCGTTGCAGGGTGCCAGGCCCAACACCCCCCTGACATGAGTCAAGCTCCTCTCACTGCAGCTGCAGGTGCCCAGGGAGGCGCTGTAGTGACGGTCCTGGTGGGATCCCGGGTGCCCAGAGACCATCTCCATTTGGTAAGCCTTCCAGGCCGGCTCAAACCCTCCTTTATCCTCATGGCGTTCACAGATGTCTTTGAGGATAGTGTAGATATGTTGCAGGGTCCTCTGAGCATAGTGGATGAGAGCAGTGCCCTGGAAGGGAAGCAGCACGGGCCTCCGGCCTCCTCATTTATCAGTGCCTTCGCTGAAAATACCATTGTGTCCGGTCTCTCCAGCCTGGCCACATATTCCAGCCGGGCACCCAGCTGGCCCACCATCTTCTTCCTTAAGTCATCCACCCGGCAGATGTATTCCCAGGCCTCGTTGCTCATGGCCTGCATGGTCTTTGGGTACTGGATGCCAAGGAGGGTGACAACGCCGCTCACCGGGTGGAAGTACTTCCGAGTGTAGCGGACGTGGGGGGAAGTGCTGTACAATTGCAGGAAGGTCACTGGAGCCTTGCAGAGATCAAATAATTCCCTGGTCAGGCCCAGGTTCCTGCCGTCAAGGGGCGTCTGAGCATTAACAGCCTCATGCATGCCCAGCACGCTGAAGAGGCTGCTGTTGTGGCCCACGAGTTCCTGCAGGCCGCTCCTCCCCCACAGGAGGTGTGTTCTGCTGTCCTGTGCCTTAATGTTGCAGGCACAGTGGACAGTAACGCTGTCTACCAAAGAAGGCTCGAGGAAGTCAAGGGTTAGGGATCCTTCATGTTTTTGCCCTAATCTGCTGATGGTTGCCACCATCACCAGCCCTCTCTCCTGAACGTTCAACGTGTCCATTGATGCCTGGAGAAGTTCAAGGACAAACCCCAGATCCTGGTGCAGGACTTCCAGTTGCTCTACGTCCATTAAGTACGTTTTTTGGATCGTGGGCCTCATCAGGTCCTCCTCCCCAAGACCCAGGAGTCTGTCCCTGAAGTTCTCCACCATCTCTTTAAACATGTCGATTGCCCTCGACACGTAATTTCCCTTGTCCTTCAGCGCTTCTTCCGGCTTCCTGATGTCTGTGGGCAGACAAACAATGTTCAGAAAGTAACCCCCATCCAGCACGGCCACGTAGGTCCCTTGGCAATTACGTAGGACCTGGATGGCTTTCCGGGGAAGCTGGTGGATTGGCAGGTGTTTCTTCAAAAACTGATAGTGGTCCTGTATTTGATGGGCAGCAGATGGCAAATTCAGGCGGTGCAGTCCAGCTTTGACGGCCGTCACTTTTTGGAGCTGCGCCACCACGCCATCAACATCATACAGCAAGTTGAGCTCCCACTCTGGTGCTTCAACTACTGATGCATGGAGCGGTACCCTTACGTCAGGGGACTCAAGGAAGTCTTGGTGGGTTAAGAATTCCCCCAAGGCACCTGCCAACTTTGAATTGTTTTCTTCACCCACAGCAATGTGGACTGACGTGCCCAGGTCCTCTGGCTCCATTTGTTCGATTGAAAGGTGAAATAACTATTTCAGAATGATGTTTAAGTGCAGAGACGAAAGCACACTGACAGTCCCTTGACTGGGCGCCTCCTTTTATACTCTGCCTTTTTAGACGACAAAATGCACTTATCATTACAAAGAGACGCATGTAATGACTTTTAGACACCCTATTTTAGACCATTAATAAATTGGATGAAATTTTCTTTTTTAACACATTTGTATTAAATAAACTATTCTTTAACTTATAGTGTGAAAAAAAAATGTTTAACATCGCCATACGACGCTCCGGAACGGAGGGTCGTAGAGACACGGGGACAAGTCAGGTGTGTTCACAAGGGTCAGATTATGTCTGACAGAAGTCACTTCCAAGTCTCTACGACCTTTCGTTACGGAGATAATCATCAAAAACCGTTTCCGCATTGAAATGAATGGAGTGCTATTTTCGCGAGGGTTAGGGTTAGGGTTAGGGGGTTAGGGTGGGTTAGGGTTAGGATAAGAGCTGAGTGGGGTTAGGGTTATAGGATGAAAACCAGAAAATGGATTTGCTCACTCGAAATAACTCAAAAAGTATAAGTGGTAGGGAGACCAAACTTGGCACAGAGAGACTGTGGGAGGGGACCTACATGCCCACCGAGTTTGGTGGGTGTGGCTTATTCCTATGACGTAGCTGTCATTGACTCCCATTATGTGAAAAATTTGCTCACTCGAAATAACTCGAAAAGTACAAGTGCTCATTGGACCAAACTTGGTGTGTATAGTGCCCAGGGGGCCCCCCAGGTGTCCCCCAAGTTTGGTGGTCCTAGGCCCCTCCCTTCCTACGGCTGCCGTAGACTCCCATTAATTTTCAGGCCAAGTGCAGGTCAGGCTGGGAAGGTCGTATCGAGCTATTGTTTCCCCGTGCTCAGCAGGTCCCCCCGAGTCTGTAGACACCTCACTTGCCCATGTTTAGTGACCTTCGGAAATTGAGCATTTCATGAATGGGAGGCGATTTTCATTTTTTCTTAGTCCCACAGCCAAAAATGACCATGGGGAAAGTTGTTAGGAGCACGTTTCAGGCCATTTGGAGTCGATTGGTACCCATTTTTGAGACATGATTTTTGACATTCACTTCCGGAGTTATGGGCCAATCAGTGACAAGCATATTGAATTGCTATAACTCCCGAAAGAAAGGTCTTAGAGACTCGGAAGTGACTTCTGTCTGACATAATTCGACCCTTTTGAACACGCCTGACTAAGCCCCATGTCTCTACGATCTTCCGTTCTGGAGTTATAGGCGTTTTAACGTGATTGGCTAATAACTCCGGACCGGAAGTTACCACCCCTTATTAATTAGTATTGATAGATTCAGGGCGCCCGAAAATGGGGGGGTAGCCAAAGTTTCGAAGCTATGAATCACTGTTAAGGGTGATGAATATTGATTTCCAAAATGGCACTCAGCCCCTTATACTAACCCCAACCATAATCCTAACCATAACACTAAATAATGTTTAAAGGGTTAGGGTTAGGGTTAGGGTAAGGGTTAGGGTTAGGGTTAGGGAATAGGGGTATTAGCCACGATTAGTCAAAAAAGTATTAGTTATTTTGATTTATCTCTTGATAGGAAGGTCGTAGCGACTCGAAAGTATGCTCCGCCCCCACTAATTCGTAGGCGGGCTTTCCAACGGTAGCACCCGTTTGTCTGTGGGACCTTCCGTTGCGGATATACGTCACTTCCTTGGGGTGAAAATGTCGGGAACCGTAAGTCGTAGAGACTCGGGGACACGTCCTGCGTGTTCAGAGCGGTCGAATTATGTCTGACGGAAGGCATTTGCAAGTCTCTAGGACGTACGGTTCCGGAGTTATTCACGAAAAACTAATCCCGGATGACTGAACGGATGGTGAAAAAAATGACCAAGTGTGGAGTCCAAAAACCTTTCTTCAGGATGTTGTTAGGAGCACGTTTCAGGTCATTTGGAGTTGATTGGCATTAACTATTTGTGTAGTAATATTTATGTTCCTGCAGGTAGGCACATGGCTTTGGTCATCTCCCCAGGACCCACCTCATCCAGGTCAGTATCCACTGCCTGCACGTCATCCAGAGGTTGCTCATAGGACCTTCCCTCCTCTTCTGGCACGAGGCATTTCAACGTCTTTGTTGTCTGCACGTTCAGACGGACTGGGATGGATTCATGAATTTTCCAAATGGTCATGTTGAAGACCTTTGGGAGGGTCCATCGTGACAGTATTTGGAGTTTCTGGAGGTCTCCCTGCGAAGTCACTTTGGACATGTCATGTAACAGGGTCAGGGTTAGGGTTAGGGGTTAGGGTTAGGGGTTAGGGTTAGGGTAAGGCCTAAAGACTCAATCTTTGGAATTTTCCCCATTATCTGGACTTGGGACTTGGCGGAAAACGGAGGAAAGTGCTTGACCTCGAGTAACCTCCATGATATGGAATACGTAGCTCGGTTCCAAGTTAGGTCATGGCCAAAAACAGAGTCTCCCTTGTTAGCTTAGCATAGGCGGGGAATGTGACCTACAGATGGCGCTCTTAGACCACTGGACTAGCGCCACCTACCTGATTGGCTGGGAACAACCCAGGCCACGCCCCTCCCAGACTTGGTTCTTGGACTAGGGACCAGTTCCGTATTCTCATTGTCAAACTTTAATTCTGATTGGCTGGGACCAACCCCCCGACCCTAGGCCACGCCCCCAGACTGGGTTCTTGGACTAGGGACCAGTTCCAAAGTCTCATGGTCAAACTTGAATTGTGATTGGCTGGGACCAACCCCCCGACCCTAGGCCACGCCCCCAGACTGGGTTCTTGGACTAGGGACCAGTTCCAAAGTCTCATGGTCAAACTTGAATTGTGATTGGCTGGGACCAACCCCCCGACCCTAGGCCACGCCCCCAGGAACCATTCCAGGAACGGAGTAACTTTTGGCCAAACTTGTGACCAGCTCCATTTTAATATGCTGGCCAACACCCTTGGACCGAAAACATGACATGGTGTGAAAAGAATTCAAAAAGGGATAGACAAAGTTCATTCCATTCCGCAAGTCCTCGCAATGGGACAAGGCCAGCATTGAAGTCCATGCTCCTAACCAAGGTGGTCGAAGCATAACAAATGTGGTGTCAGTAGATGCGCCTCATCAAGACGAAACAGGGGACACTTGTCTGATGTCTCTACGACCTTCCTACGCGGTACGACGGCCAAAAAGGCACAAAAAGGCATTGGCGAGTAGGCCTCAAAAAAAAAACATGCAAGATATTCACCAAAAATCAAGGGAAGGTCGCAGAGACTAAAATGAGGTGTCAGTAGATTGGTCTCATCGAGACGAATCCGTAGACACTCATCTGACGTCTCTACAACCTTCCTGTACACATTGGCAGCCCAAAACGCACTCGTGCGAAGGCCTTTCAAAAATAGCATGCAAGATATTCACCAAAAATCAAGGGAAGGTCGTAGAGACTCAAATGAGGTGTCAATGGAAAGGTCCCGTGGAGACAAATCCGTAGACACTCGTCTGACGTTTCTACGACCTTCCTACGTGGAATGGCAGCCAAAAGGGGGTTCAGACTTGATTTCCAAAAACCAAGTCTACTAAAAAAATAGAATGCTAAATATTCATAAAAAATCAAGGGAAGGTCGTAGAGACGTCAGACGAGTGTCTACGGATTTGTCACAATGAGACCTTTCCATTGATACCTCATGTGAGTCTCTACGACATTCCTGTCCGCATTGGCAGCCCAAAACGCACTGGAAAGCAGGCTTTTTAAGAATTGACCTTTGAGAGGCTGTAACCTGAGAACGGAAGGGGGCGGGGTCACAACAAAGACTGTTTCGTGACCCCCTGAAGGAGCAGTATCACATATGTGAAAATCAGACTTCTAGCTCAAAGTTTATTTTTTGGACCAAGAAGGAGCAATGGGGTATAGGTGTGACAAGTCTTGATGCCTTCCGAAAGGCCTTTTTGATCGGGGCATTTTCATTTTTTGTCGTCGAGAGACAAACTTAGTATCGACGGAAAGGTCTCGGCGAGCTCGACTAGGACCACTTTGAATGAAAATCGTGGGCCCTTGCTGTGCAAAGCTAGGGGGCGCCAAAGGTTAGAGAATTGCCAACTTTTAAAGGCGCTGTAACTTTTTAACCGCAGGACTCGGGGACGTGGGGTAAACGTTTTTGGTATGGCCCAGAGGGGCTCTTTAACATATGTCAGCTGCAGCCAGGTGCCAACTCCTAAATGACGGGTTAGGAGATTAGACCTGTTTTGCGGCACGGCCCCAATGTTAAAGAATTGCCATTTGGAATTAGACTTCTATTCATTCTAACCCTCCTAACCCCATTCCAAGTTGCAATTCCACAACATTGGTAGGATTCCAAATTACAAGTCCCTTTGAGGCAGAACCAATCAGAATCGAGTTTTGACCAAGTCAAGTTTTGAGTTAGGCAAGTATATTTTGGTTCCAGAAATGCAGTCCGGATGGCCCAGGCCAAAGTCACAAAGAGTGTTTTGAGCTTGCTGGCTGCTCTCGCCCATCCCCCACAGACCTCTTTCGAATAGACTCTTTTCTAGGCCTCAATTGCTAAGACATTACCTGATGGAACATGCCGCAAAGATATTCACCAAAAATCAAGGGAAGCTCGTAGAGACTAATTTGAGGTGTCAATGGAAAGGTCTCATCGAGACAAATCCGTAGACACTCATCTGACGTCTCTACGACCTTCCTACGCGGAATGGTGGCTAAAAAGGCACTGGCGAGTAGGCCTCAAAAAAAAAACATGCAAGATATTCACCAAAAATCAAGGGAAGGTCGCAGAGACTAAAATGAGGTGTCAGTAGATTGGTCTCATCGAGACGAATCCGTAGACACTCATCTGACGTCTCTACGACCTTCCTGTACACATTGGCAGCCCAAAACGCACTCGTGCGAAGGCCTTTCAAAAATAGCATGCAAGATATTCACCAAAAATCAAGGGAAGGTCGTAGAGACTCAAATGAGGTGTCAATGGAAAGGTCCCGTGGAGACGAATCCGTAGACACTCGTCTGACGTCTCTACGACCTTCCTACGTGGAATGGCAGCCAAAAAGGGGTTCAGACTTGATTTCCAAAAACCAAGTCTACTAAAAAAAAAGAATGCTAAATATTCATAAAAAATCAAGGGAAGGTCGTAGAGACGTCAGACGAGTGTCTACGGATTTGTCACAATGAGACCTTTCCATTGACACCTCATGTGAGTCTCTACGACATTCCTGTCCGCATTGGCAGCCCAAAACGCACTGGAAAGCAGGCTTTTTAAGAATTGACCTTTGAGAGGCTGTAACCTGAGAACGGAAGGGGGCGGGGTCACAACAAAGACTGTTTCGTGACCCCCTGAAGGAGCAGTATCACATATGTGAAAATCAGACTTCTAGCTCAAAGTTTATTTTTTGGACCAAGAAGGAGCAATGGGGTATAGGTGTGACAAGTCTTGATGCCTTCCGAAAGGCCTTTTTGATCGGGGCATTTTCATTTTTTGTCGTCGAGAGACAAACTTAGTATCGACGGAAAGGTCTCGGCGAGCTCGACTGGGACCACTTTGAATGAAAATCGTGGGCCCTTGCTGTGCAAAGCTAGGGGGCGCCAAAGGTTAGAGAATTGCCAACTTTTAAAGGCGCTGTAACTTTTTAACCGCAGGACTCGGGGACGTGGGGTAAACGTTTTTGGTAAGGCCCAGAGGGGCTCTTTCACATATGTCAGCCGCAGCCAGGTGGCAACTCCTAAATGACGGGTTAGGAGATTAGACCTGTTTAGCGGCACGGCCCCAATGTTAAAGAATTGCCATTTGGAATTAGACTTCTAACCCTATTCATTCTAACCCTCCTAACCCCATTCCAAGTTGCAATTCCACAACATTGGTAGGATTCCAAATTACAAGTTCCTTTGAGGCAGAACCAATCAGAATCGAGTTTTGACCAAGTCAAGTTTTGAGTTAGGCAAGTATATTTTGGTTCCAGAAATGCAGTCCGGATGGCCCAGGCCAAAGTCACAAAGAGTGTTTTGAGCTTGCTGGCTGCTGTCGCCCATCCCCCACACACCTT
The DNA here is from genome assembly GCF_027942865.1 of Odontesthes bonariensis. Classification (NCBI taxonomy): domain Eukaryota; kingdom Metazoa; phylum Chordata; class Actinopteri; order Atheriniformes; family Atherinopsidae; genus Odontesthes; species Odontesthes bonariensis. Next base: position 30,366,404 of record NC_134529.1, on the reverse strand, counting down.
GGTATCTAAGGCCAGATACCAAGTCCCATTCCAACTTCCAAGTCTCCACCCTACAGATTCCAGATATCAAGTCTCAGATTCAAAATTCCGAGTCTCAAACCTACAGATTCCAAATATCAAGTCTCAGATTCCAACTTCCAAGTCTCCACCCTACAGATTCCAGATATCAAGTCTCAGATTCCAAATTCCGAGTCTCCACCATACAGATTCCAGATTCCAGATATCAAGTCTCAGATTCCAAATTCCAAGTCTCCACCCTGCAGATTCCAGATATCAAGTCTCAGATTCCAAATTCCGAGTCTCAAACCTACAGATTCCAAATATCAAGTCTCAGATTCCAAGTTCCAAGTCTCCACCCTACAGATTCCAGATATCAAGTCTCAGATTCCGAATTCCGAGTCTCCACCATACAGATTCCAGATTCCAGATATCAAGTCTCAGATTCCAACTTCCAAGTCTCCACCCTGCAGATTCCAGATATCAAGTCTCAGATTCCAAATTCCGAGTCTCCACCCTGCAGATTCCAGATATCAAGTCTCAGATTCCAAATTCCGAGTCTCCACCCTACAGATTCCAGATATCAAGTCTCAGATTCCAAATTCTGAGTCTCCACCCTGCAGATTCCAGATATCAAGTCTCAGATTCCAAATTCCGAGTCTCCACCCTACAGATTCC